>NW_027010351.1:0-32880 GCF_036934945.1 Oncorhynchus masou masou
ACTGTCCCCCCATCCTCCAATATATTATACAACTGTCCCCCATCCTCCAATATATTATACAACTGGCTCCCCCATCCTCCAATATATTATACAACTGTCCCCCATCCTCCAAAATATTATACAACTGGCTCCCCCAGCCTCAATATATTATACAACTGGCTCCCCATCCTCAATATATTATACATCTGGCTCCCCCATCCTCAATATATTATACAACTGTCCCCACATCCTCCAATATATTATACAGCTGTCCCCCCATCCTCCAATATATTATATAACTGTCCCCCATCCTCCAATATATTATACAACTGTCCCCCATCCTCCAATATATTATACATCTGGCTCCCCCATCCTCAATATATTATACAACTGTCCCCCATCCTCAATATATTATACAACTGTCTCCCCCATCCTCAATATATTATACAACTGTCCCCCATTCTCAATATATTATACAACTTTCCCCCCCATCTTCCAATATATTATAAAACTGTCCCCATCACCCTCCAATATATTATACAACTGTCCCCCCATCCTCCAATATATTATACAAATGTCTGCCTCATCCTCAATATATTATACAACTGTTCCCCCATCCTCCAATATATTATACAACTGTCCCCCCATCCTCCAATATATTATATACAACTGTCCCCCTCCAATATTTTATACAACTGTCCCACATTCTCAATATATTATACAACTGCCCCATCCTCCAATATATTATACAACTGTCCCCCCATCCTACAATATGTTATATACAACTGTCTCCCCCATCCTCAAATACATTATACAACTGTCTCCCCCATCCTCCAATATATTATACAACTGGCTCCCACATCCTCAATAAATTATACATCCGTCTCCCCCATCCTCCAATATATTATACAACTGTCTCCCCCATCCTCAATAAATTATACATCTGTCTCTCCCCATCCTCCAATATATTATACAACTGTCTCCCCCATCCTCAATAAATTATACATCTGTCTCTCCCCATCCTCCAATATATTATACAACTGTCTCCCCCATCCTCCAATATATTATATACAACTGTCTTCATTAGCCTCCAATATATTATACAACTGTCGCCCCATCCTCCAATATATTATATACAACTGTCCCCATCACCCTCCAATATATTATACAACTGTCCCCCCACCCTCAATACATTATACAACTGTCCCCCCATCCTCCAATATATTATATACAACTGTCCCCATCACCCTCCAATATATTATACAACTGTCCCCCCCTCTTCCAATATATTATACCACTGTCCCCCATCCTCCAATATATTATACAACTGGCTCCCCCATCCTCCAATATATTATACAACTGGCTCCCCATCCTCCAATATATTATTTCCAAATGTCCCCCCATCCTCCAATATATTATACAACTGCCCCCCATCCTCCATTATATTATATCCAACTGTCCCCCCATCTTCCAATATATTATACAACTGGCTCCCCATCCTCCAATATATTATACAACTGTCCCCCATCCTCCAATATATTATACAACTGGCTCCCCCATCCTCCAATATATTATACAACTGCCCCCCCATCCTCCAATATATTATTTCCAAATGTCCCCCCATCCTCCAATATATTATACAACTGTCCCCATCACCCTCCAATATATTGTACAACTCTCCACCATCCTCAATATATTATACAACTGTCCCCCCATCCTCCAATATATTATATACAACTGTCCCCATCACCCTCCAATCTATTATACAAATGTCTGCCCCATCCTCAATATATTATACCACTGTCACCCCATCCTCCAATATATTATATACAACTGTCTCCCCCATCCACCAATATATTATATACAACTGTCCCCATCACCCTCCAATATATTATATACAACTGTCCCCCTCTCCAATATATTATACAACTGTCTGCCCCATCCTCAATATATTATACAACTGTCCCCATCACCCTCCAATATATTATATACAACTGTCCCCCTCTCCAATATATTATACAACTGTCCCCCATTCTCAATATATTATACAACTGCCCCCCATTCTCCAATATATTATACAACTGTCCCCCCATCCTCCAATATATTATACAACTGTCTCCCCCATCCTCAATATATTATACAACTGTCCCCCATCCTCAATATATTATACAACTGTCCCCCCATCCTCCAATATATTATACAACTGTCCCCCCATCCTCCAATATATTATACAACTGTCCCCCCATCCTCCAATATATTATATACAACTGTCCCCCCATCCTCCAATCTATTTTACAACTCTCCCCCCATCCTCCAATATATTATACAACTGTCCCCCATCCTCCAATATATTATACAACTGGCTCCCCCATCCTCCAAAATATTATACAACTGTCCCCCCATCCTCCAATATATTATACAACTGTCCCCCCATCCTCCAATATATTATACAACTGGCTCCCCCATCCTCCAAAATATTATACAACTGTCCCCCCATCCTCCAATATATTATACAACTGTCCCCCCATCCTCCAATATATTATACAACTGTTGTCACGCCTTGGTCTTAGTATTTTGTGTTTTAGTTTATTAGTTGATCAGGCCAGGGTGTGGCATGGGTTTATTGTTTGTTGTAATTCTTAGTGGGGTTTTTTAGTTATTGGGATTGTGGCTGATTGGGGTGTGTGTTGCATAGGTTTGGCTGCCTAAGGCGGTTCTCAATCAGAGTCAGGTGATTCTCGTTGTCTCTGATTGGGAACCGTATTTAGGTAGCCTGGGTTTCACTTTGTATTTCGTGGGTGATTGTTCCTGTCTCTGTGTTAGTGTTCACCAGACAGGCTGTATAGGTTTTTCACGTTCCGTTTGTTGTTTTTGTTATTTCATGTATCGTCATTTGTCTATTAAAAACATGAGTAACCAACACGCTGCATTTCGGTCCGACTCTCTTTCGACAAACGAAGAACGCCGTTACAACTGTCCCCCCATCCTCCAATATATTATACAACTGTCCCCCCATCCTCCAATATATTATACAACTGTCCCCCCATCCTCCAATATATTATACAACTGTCCCCCCATCCTCCAATATATTATATACAACTGTCCCCCCATCCTCCAATATATTATACAACTGTCCCCCATCCTCCAATATATTATACAACTGTCCCCATCACCCTCCAATATATTATACAACTGTCCCGCCATCCTCCAATATATTATAAATGTCCCCCCATCCTCCAATATATTATACAACTGTCCCCATCACCCTCCAATATATTATACAACTCTCCCCCATCCTCCAATATATTATAAAACTGTCCCCCCATCCTCCAATATATTATACAACTGTCCCCCCAACCTCCAATATATTATACAACTGTCCCCCCATCCTCCAATATATTATACAACTGTCCCCCCATCCTCCAATATATTATACAACTGTCCCCCCATCCTCCAATATATATATACAACTGTCCCCCCATCCTCCAATCTATTATACAACTGTCCCCCCATCCTCCAATATATTATACAACTGGCTCCCCCATCCTCAATATATTATACATCAGGCTCCCCATCCTCCAATATATTATACAACTGTCCCCCATCCTCCAATATATTATACAACTGTCCCCCCATCCTCCAATATATTATACAACTGTCCCCCCATCCTCCAATATATTATACAACTGGCTCCCCCATCCTCCAATATATTATACAACTGGCTCCCCCATCCTCCAAAATATTATACAACTGGCTCCCCCATCCTCAATATATTATACAACTGGCTCCCCATCCTCAATATATTATACATCTGGCTCCCCCATCCTCAATATATTATACAACTGTCCCCCCATCCTCCAATATATTATACAACTGTCCCCCATCCTCCAATATATTATACAACTGTCCCCCATCCTCCAATATATTGTACATCTGGCTCCCCCATCCTCAATATATTATACAACTGTCCCCCATTCTCAATATATTATACAACTGTCCCCCCATCCTCCAATATATTATACAACTGCCCCCCATCCTCCAATATATTATACAACTGTCCCCATCACCCTCCAATATATTATACAACTGTCCCCCATCCTCCAATATATTATACAAATGTCTGCCTCATCCTCAATATATTATACAACTGTTCCCCCATCCTCCAATATATTATACAACTGTCCCCCCATCCTCCAATATATTATATACAACTGTCCCCCTCCAATATTTTATACAACTGTCCCACATTCTCAATATATTATACAACTGCCCCATCCTCCAATATATTATACAACTGTCCCCCCATCCTACAATATGTTATATACAACTGTCTCCCCATCCTCAAATATATTATACAACTGTCTCCCCCATCCTCCAATATATTATACAACTGGCTCCCACATCCTCAATAAATTATACATCCGTCTCCCCCATCCTCCAATATATTATACAACTGTCTCCCCCATCCTCAATAAATTATACATCTGTCTCTCCCCATCCTCCAATATATTATACAACTGGCTCCCCCATCCTCAATAAATTATACATCAGTCTCCCCATCCTCCAATATATTATACAACTGTCTCCCCCATCCTCCAATATATTATATACAACTGTCTTCATTAGCCTCCAATATATTATACAACTGTCGCCCCATCCTCCAATATATTATATACAACTGTCCCCATCACCCTCCAATATATTATACAACTGTCCCCCCACCCTCAATACATTATACAACTGTCCCCCCATCCTCCAATATATTATATACAACTGTCCCCATCACCCTCCAATATATTATACAACTGTCCCCATCACCCTCCAATATATTATACAACTGTCCCCCCATCTTCCAATATATTATACAACTGGCTCCCCATCCTCCAATATATTATACAACTGTCCCCCATCCTCCAATATATTATACAACTGGCTCCCCCATCCTCCAATATATTATACAACTGCCCCCCATCCTCCAATATATTATACAACTGCCCCCCCATCCTCCAATATATTATACAACTGCCCCCATCCTCCAATATATTATACAACTGCCCCCATCCTCCAATATATTATACAACTGCCCCCCCATCCTCCAATATATTATTTCCAAATGTCCCCCCATCCTCCAATATATTATACAACTGCCCCCCATCCTCCATTATATTATATCCAACTGTCCCCCCATCTTCCAATATATTATACAACTGGCTCCCCATCCTCCAATATATTATACAACTGTCCCCCATCCTCCAATATATTATACAACTGGCTCCCCCATCCTCCAATATATTATACAACTGCCCCCCATCCTCCAATATATTATTTCCAAATGTCCCCCATCCTCCAATATATTATACAACTGTCCCCATCACCCTCCAATATATTGTACAACTCTCCACCATCCTCAATATATTATACAACTGTCCCCCCATCCTCCAATATATTATACAACTGTCCAGCCATCCACCAATATATTATATACAACTGTCCCCATCACCCTCAAATCTATTATACCACTGCCACCCCATCCTCCAATATATTATACAACTGTCTGCCCCATCCTCAATATATTATACCACTGTCCCCATCACCCTCCAATATATTATATACAACTGTCCCCCTCTCCAATATATTATACAACTGTCCCCCATTCTCCAATATATTATACAACTGTCCCCCCATCCTCCAATATATTATATCCAACTGTCCCCCCCATCCTCCAATATATTATACAACTGTCTCCCCCATCCTCAATATATTATACAACTGTCCCCCATCCTCAATATATTATACAACTGTCCCCCCATCCTCCAATATATTATACAACTGTCCCCCCATCCTCCAATATATTATACAACTGTCCCCCCATCCTCCAATATATTATATACAACTGTCCCCCCCATCCTCCAATCTATTTTACAACTCTCCCCCCATCCTCCAATATATTATACAACTGTCCCCCATCCTCCAATATATTATACAACTGGCTCCCCCATCCTCCAAAATATTATACAACTGTCCCCCCATCCTCCAATATATTATACAACTGTTGTCACGCCTTGGTCTTAGTATTTTGTGTTTTAGTTTATTAGTTGATCAGGCCAGGGTGTGGCATGGGTTTATTGTTTGTTGTAATTCTTAGTGGGGTTTTTTAGTTATTGGGATTGTGGCTGATTGGGGTGTGTGTTGCATAGGTTTGGCTGCCTAAGGCGGTTCTCAATCAGAGTCAGGTGATTCTCGTTGTCTCTGATTGGGAACCGTATTTAGGTAGCCTGGGTTTCACTTTGTATTTCGTGGGTGATTGTTCCTGTCTCTGTGTTAGTGTTCACCAGACAGGCTGTATAGGTTTTTCACGTTCCGTTTGTTGTTTTTGTTATTTCATGTATCGTCATTTGTCTATTAAAAACATGAGTAACCAACACGCTGCATTTCGGTCCGACTCTCTTTCGACAAACGAAGAACACCGTTACAACTGTCCCCCCATCCTCCAATATATTATACAACTGTCCCCCCATCCTCCAATATATTATACAACTGTCCCCCCATCCTCCAATATATTATATACAACTGTCCCCCCCATCCTCCAATCTATTTTACAACTCTCCCCCATCCTCCAATATATTATACAACTGTCCCCCATCCTCCAATATATTATACAACTGGCTCCCCCATCCTCCAAAATATTATACAACTGTCCCCCCATCCTCCAATATATTATACAACTGTTGTCACGCCTTGGTCTTAGTATTTTGTGTTTTAGTTTATTAGTTGATCAGGCCAGGGTGTGGCATGGGTTTATTGTTTGTTGTAATTCTTAGTGGGGTTTTTTAGTTATTGGGATTGTGGCTGATTGGGGTGTGTGTTGCATAGGTTTGGCTGCCTAAGGCGGTTCTCAATCAGAGTCAGGTGATTCTCGTTGTCTCTGATTGGGAACCGTATTTAGGTAGCCTGGGTTTCACTTTGTATTTCGTGGGTGATTGTTCCTGTCTCTGTGTTAGTGTTCACCAGACAGGCTGTATAGGTTTTTCACATTCCGTTTGTTGTTTTTGTTATTTCATGTATCGTCATTTGTCTATTAAAAACATGAGTAACCAACACGCTGCATTTCGGTCCGACTCTCTTCGACAAACGAAGAACGCCGCTACAACTGTCCCCCCATCCTCCAATATATTATACAACTGTCCCCCATCCTCCAATATATTATACAACTGTCCCCCCATCCTCCAATATATTATATACAACTGTCCCCCCATCCTCCAATATATTATATACAACTGTCCCCCCATCCTCAATATATTATACAACTGTCCCCCATCCTCCAATATATTATACAACTGTCCCCATCACCCTCCAATATATTATACAACTGTCCCGCCATCCTCCAATATATTATATACAACTGTCCCCCATCCTCCAATCTATTATACAACTGTCCCCCCATCCTCCAATATATTATACAACTGTCCCCCCATCCTCCAATATATTATACAACTGTCCCCCCATCCTCCAATATATTATACATCCAACACCATCACCAAGTTTGCCGATGACACAGTAGGCCTGATCACCAACAACGATGAGACAGCCTATAGGGAGGAGGTCAGAGACCTGGCTGTGTGGTGCCAGGAGAACAACCTCTTCCTCAACGTCAGCAAGACAAAGGAGATGATTGTGGTCTACAGGAAAATGGGGCTGTAGTGGAGTAGGTTGAGAGCTTCAAGTTCCTTGGTGTACTCATCACAAACAAACTGTCATGGTCGAAACACACTAAGACAGTCGTGAAGAGGGCACTACAAAGCCTATTCCCCCCAGGAGACTGAAAAGATTTGGCATGGGTCTTCAGATCCTCAAAAGTTTCTACATCTGCACCATCAAGAGCATCCTGACTGGTTGCATCACTGCCTGGTATGGCAAATGCTCAGCCTCCGCCCGCCAAACACTACAGAGGGTAGTGCGTACGACCCAGTACGTCACTGGGGCCAAACTTCCCGCCATCCAGGACCTCTATACCAGGCGGTGTCAGAGGAAGGTTCTAAAAATTGTCAAAGACTCCCACCACGCTAGTCATAGACTGTTCTCTCTGCTACCGCACGGCAAGCGTTACCAGAGTCCAAAAGGCTTCTTAACAGCTTCTCTCCCCAAGCCATAAGACTCATGAACAGCTTCTACCCCCAAGCCATAAGACTCATGAACAGCTTCTCTCCCCAAGCCATAAGACTCATGAACAGCTTCTACCTCCAAGCCATAAGACTCATGAACAGCTTCTACCTCCAAGCCATCTGACTCCTGAACAGCTTCTCTCCCCAAGCCATAAGACTCATGAACAGCTTCTCTCCCCAAGCCATAAGACTCATGAACAGCTTCTACCTCCAAGCCATAAGACTCATGAACAGCTTCTTCCCCAAGCCATAAGACTCCTGAACAGCTTCTTCCCCAAGCCATAAGACTCATGAACAGCTTCTTCCCCCAAGCCATAAGACTCATGAACAGCTTCTTCCCCAAGCCATAAGACTCATGAACAGCTTCTACCCCCCAAGCCATAAGACTCATGAACAGCTTCTACCCCCCAAGCCATAAGACTCATGAACAGCTTCTTCCCCCAAGCCATAAGACTCATGAACAGCTTCTTCCCCCAAGCCATAAGACTCATGAACAGCTTCTACCCCCCAAGCCATAAGACTCATGAACAGCTTCTACCCCCAAGCCATAAGACTCATGAACAGCTTCTACCCCCAAGCCATAAGACTCATGAACAGCTTCTTCCCCAAGCCATAAGACTCATGAACAGCTTCTTCCCCCAAGCCATAAGACTCATGAACAGCTTCTTCCCCAAGCCATAAGACTCATGAACAGCTTCTTCCCCCAAGCCATAAGACTCATGAACAGCTTCTACCCCCAAGCCATAAGACTCATGAACAGCTTCTTCACCCAAGCCATAAGACTCATGAACAGCTTCTTCCCCCAAGCCATAAGACTCATGAACAGCTTCTTCCCCCAAGCCATAAGACTCATGAACAGCTTCTTCCCCCAAGCCATAAGACTCATGAACAGCTTCTTCCCCCAAGCCATAAGACTCATGAACAGCTTCTACCCCCAAGCCATAAGACTCATGAACAGCTTCTACCCCCCAAGCCATAAGACTCATGAACAGCTTCTACCCCCAAGCCATAAGACTCATGAACAGCTTCTTCCCCCAAGCCATAAGACTCATGAACAGCTTCTACCCCCCAAGCCATAAGACTCATGAACAGCTTCTTCCCCAAGCCATAAGACTCATGAACAGCTTCTCTCCCCCAAGCCATAAGACTCATGAACAGCTTCTTCCCCCCAAGCCATAAGACTCATGAACAGCTTCTACTCCCCAAGCCATAAGACTCATGAACAGCTTCTTCACCCAAGCCATAAGACTCATGAACAGCTTCTTCCCCCAAGCCATAAGACTCATGAACAGCTTCTTCCCCCAAGCCATAAGACTCATGAACAGCTTCTTCCCCAAGCCATAAGACTCATGAACAGCTTCTACCCCCCAAGCCATAAGACTCATGAACAGCTTCTACCCCCCAAGCCATAAGACTCATGAACAGCTTCTTCCCCCAAGCCATAAGACTCATGAACAGCTTCTTCCCCCAAGCCATAAGACTCATGAACAGCTTCTACCCCCCAAGCCATAAGACTCATGAACAGCTTCTTCCCCAAGCCATAAGACTCATGGACAGCTTCTCTCCCCCAAGCCATAAGACTCATGAACAGCTTCTTCCCCCAAGCCATAAGACTCATGAACAGCTTCTACCCCCAAGCCATAAGACTCATGAACAGCTTCTTCCCCCAAGCCATAAGACTCATGAACAGCTTCTCTCCCCAAGCCATAAGACTCATGAACAGCTTCTCTCCCCAAGCCATAAGACTCATGAACAGCTTCTCTCCCCCAAGCCATCTGACTCATGAACAGCTTCTACCTCCAAGCCATAAGACTCATGAACAGCTTCTCTCCCCAAGCCATAAGACTCATGAACAGCTTCTCTCCTCCAAGCCATAAGACTCATGAACAGCTTCTTCCCCAAGCCATAAGACTCATGAACAGCTTCTACCTCCAAGCCATAAGACTCATGAACAGCTTCTACCCCCAAGCCATAAGACTCATGAACAGCTTCTTCCCCCAAGCCATAAGACTCATGAACAGCCTCTTCCCCCAAGCCATAAGACTCATGAACAGCTTCTTCCCCCAAGCCATAAGACTCATGAACAGCTTCTTCCCCCAAGCCATAAGACTCATGAACAGCTTCTCTCCCCAAGCCATAAGACTCATGAACAGCTCTCTCCTCCAAGCCATAAGACTCATGAACAGCTTCTTCCCCCAAGCCATAAGACTCATGAACAGCTTCTTCCCCAAGCCATAAGACTCATGAACAGCTTCTTCCCCAAGCCATAAGACTCATGAACAGCTTCTTCCCCAAGCCATAAGACTCATGAACAGCTTCTTCCCCGCAAGCCATAAGACTCATGAACAGCTTCTCTCCCCAAGCCATAAGACTCATGAACAGCTTCTCTCCCCCAAGCCATAAGACTCATGAACAGCTTCTTCCCCCAAGCCATAAGACTCATGAACAGCTTCTACCCCCAAGCCATAAGACTCATGAACAGCTTCTCTCCCCAAGCCATAAGACTCATGAACAGCTTCTTCCCCCAACCCATAAGACTCATGAACAGCTTCTTCCCCCAAGCCATAAGACTCATGAACAGCTTCTACCCCCAAGCCATAAGACTCATGAACAGCTTCTTCCCCCAAGCCATAAGACTCATGAACAGCTTCTTCCCCAAGCCATAAGACTCATGAACAGCTTCTACCCCCAAGCCATAAGACTCATGAACAGCTTCTCTCCCCCAAGCCATAAGACTCATGAACAGCTTCTACCCCCAAGCCATAAGACTCATGAACAGCTTCTCTCCCCCAAGCCATAAGACTCATGAACAGCTTCTCTCCCCCAAGCCATCTGACTCATGAACAGCTTCTCTCCCCAAGCCATAAGACTCATGAACAGCTTCTTCCCCCAAGCCATAAGACTCATGAACAGCTTCTACCCCCAAGCCATAAGACTCATGAACAGCTTCTACCCCCCAAGCCATAAGACTCATGAACAGCTTCTTCCCCCAAGCCATAAGACTCATGAACAGCTTCTTCCCCCAAGCCATAAGACTCATGAACAGCTTCTCCCCCCAAGCCATAAGACTCATGAACAGCTTCTCTCCCCCAAGCCATAAGACTCATGAACAGCTTCTCTTCCCCAAGCCATAAGACTCATGAACAGCTTCTCACCCCCAAGCCATAAGACTCATGAACAGCTTCTCTCCCCCAAGCCATCTGACTCATGAACAGCTTCTACCTCCAAGCCATAAGACTCATGAACAGCTTCTCTCCCCCAAGCCATAAGACTCATGAACAGCTTCTCTCCTCCAAGCCATAAGACTCATGAACAGCTTCTCTCCCCAAGCCATCTGACTCATGAACAGCTTCTACCTCCAAGCCATAAGACTCATGAACAGCTTCTCTCCTCCAAGCCATAAGACTCATGAACAGCTTCTCTCCCCCAAGCCATCTGACTCATGAACAGCTTCTACCTCCAAGCCATAAGACTCATGAACAGCTTCTTCCCCCAAGCCATAAGACTCATGAACAGCTTCTTCCCCCAAGCCATAAGACTCATGCACAGCTTCTACCCCCAAGCCATAAGACTCATGAACAGCTTCTTCCCCCCAAGCCATAAGACTCATGAACAGCTTCTTCCCCCAAGCCATAAGACTCATGAACAGCTTCTACCCCCCAAGCCATAAGACTCATGAACAGCTTCTCTCCCCAAGCCATAAGACTCATGAACAGCTTCTACCCCCAAGCCATAAGACTCATGAACAGCTTCTACCCCAAGCCATAAGACTCATGAACAGCTTCTCTCCCCAAGCCATCTGACTCATGAACAGCTTCTTCCCCAAGCCATAAGACTCATGAACAGCTTCTACCTCCAAGCCATAAGACTCATGAACAGCTTCTACCTCCAAGCCATAAGACTCATGAACAGCTTCTCTCCCCAAGCCATAAGCCTCATGAACAGCTTCTACCCCCAAGCCATAAGACTCATGAACAGCTTCTACCCCCAAGCCATAAGACTCATGAACAGCTTCTCTCCCCAAGCCATAAGACTCATGAACAGCTTCTCTCCCCCAAGCCATAAGACTCATGAACAGCTTCTCTCCCCAAGCCATAAGACTCATGAACAGCTTCTCTCCCCAAGCCATAAGACTCATGAACAGCTTCTCTCCCCAAGCCATCTGACTCATGAACAGCTTCTACCTCCAAGCCATAAGACTCATGAACAGCTTCTCTCCCCAAGCCATAAGACTCATGAACAGCTTCTCTCCTCCAAGCCATAAGACTCATGAACAGCTTCTCTCCCCAAGCCATCTGACTCATGAACAGCTTCTACCTCCAAGCCATAAGACTCATGAACAGCTTCTTCCTCCAAGCCATAAGACTCATGAACAGCTTCTCTCCCCCAAGCCATCTGACTCATGAACAGCTTCTACCTCCAAGCCATAAGACTCATGAACAGCTTCTTCCCCAAGCCATAAGACTCATGAACAGCTTCTTCCCCCAAGCCATAAGACTCATGAACAGCTTCTACCCCCCAAGCCATAAGCCTCATGAACAGCTTCTACCCCCCAAGCCATAAGACTCATGAACAGCTTCTTCCCCCAAGCCATAAGACTCCTGAACAGCTTCTCTCCCCCAAGCCATAAGACTCATGAACAGCTTCTCTCCCCAAGCCATAAGACTCATGAACAGCTTCTCCCCAAAGCCATAAGACTCATGAACAGCTTCTCTCCCCAAGCCATAAGACTCATGAACAGCTTCTACCTCCAAGCCATAAGACTCATGAACAGCTTCTCTCCTCCAAGCCATAAGACTCATGAACAGCTTCTCCTCCAAGCCATAAGACTCATGAACAGCTTCTCTCCCCCAAGCCATCTGACTCATGAACAGCTTCTACCTCCAAGCCATAAGACTCATGAACAGCTTCTCTCCTCCAAGCCATAAGACTCATGAACAGCTTCTCTCCCCCAAGCCATCTGACTCATGAACAGCTTCTACCTCCAAGCCATAAGACTCATGAACAGCTTCTTCCCCCAAGCCATAAGACTCATGAACAGCTTCTTCCCCAAGCCATAAGACTCATGAACAGCTTCTACCCCCAAGCCATAAGCCTCATGAACAGCTTCTACCCCCCAAGCCATAAGACTCATGAACAGCTTCTTCCCCAAGCCATAAGACTCCTGAACAGCTTCTCTCCCCCAAGCCATAAGACTCATGAACAGCTTCTCTCCCCCAAGCCATAAGACTCATGAACAGCTTCTCTCCCCAAGCCATAAGACTCATGAACAGCTTCTCTCCCCAAGCCATAAGACTCATGAACAGCTTCTCTCCCCCAAGCCATAAGACTCCTGAACAGCTTCTACCCCCCAAGCCATAAGCCTCATGAACAGCTTCTCTCCCCAAGCCATAAGCCTCATGAACAGCTAATCAAAGGGTTACCCATACCCCTCTTTACGCTGCTGCTACTCTCTGTTTATTATCTATGCATGGTCAGACTAAGTCTACCTACATGTACATATTACTTCAATTACCTTGACTAACCAGTGCCCGCACACATTGCCTCTGTACTGGTACCCCGTATATATAGCCTGGCTATTTCTATTGTTATATTACTGCAGCTGTTGAATTATTTGTTACTTTTATTTTCAATTTTTCATTTTTTTCAAATGTTTACGTATCTATTTTTTAATTACCACATTTTTCTTTTAACTTCTTAAAGCATTGTTGGTTAACGGCTTTGTAAGTGAGAATTTCACTGTAAGATCTACACCTGTTGTATTCGGTGCATGTGACAAATTAACATTTGATTTGATTTAAAAGGATCCATTCTGGGAAGTGAGTAAAAGCAATCTAATTTTGTTGAAAACATTGTACATAAAACAGAGCTACTGTGCTACTCTTTTTAGAGTTTTATGAATTCAGCATAGGAGGCTTCTCTCTCCATTCAGTTTCAATCTAATCTAGAGGTGAGCGTTTCCTTAAAAACACGCATTCAATTCCCTTTGATTCCTTACATAACTAGACCAATCATATGCTTCAATGTGTCGCGGTTCACAGTGCTGTGGCAAGACAGGACAATGATGGAGGTTCCACATGGGATGTTAAAGGAAATCCTCACTCATTTTGAATGGTATATTGTTTATGTGCACGTCTGATTGATTTTCTATCGATTCCCTGGGTCATTTTAATGTTTTCATGTGTGTCTGAGTTATTGACGTTCAAGCAGGGGGTAGCCCAGCGCCCTACCTTCTTAACACAGGTGGCCATTTCAAATCCTGGGCCAGGCACTGGGGGGGAATGATGGAATTGATCTGACAATTAGAGGACTGCTGGGTTCACATCCTCAAAACATTTCCCTACAGTTGGGCCCTTGAGCAAGACCCTTAACCCCACACCATGCTCTCTATCCAGGGCCGCTGCTTGAACCTGTGCTTGTATCACGTGTATGTTTGGGGTGGGGTGGGGGGTGAGAATTAAGCAGAAGACACATGTTTTTGCTGTTTACTGTAACTAATGGACCAAGTTTTGTAAAGAAGTCAGTCAGAGTTGAGGTCATCATTTCAAACGAAGAAATGCCTTCCTGGTCACCAGTGCATGTTTCCAAACCATGTTTGCATATAATAACAACAAATAAAAACAATTACATTATTAAATTGTATTCTTAGCTGAAAATATAAATGTATAATAGTGGTAGCTATAATGTATTAATGGCACCAAGCAGGGTTCAATATGGAACCATTTTTGGTTCAGTGAAGAAGAACCTTATCAAAGAACCCTATAAAAGGGGTTCCAGATGTTTAGATGTTCCAAATATGAAGCAAGCGATATAATCCTTTTCTGTTCTATAAGGAACCTTGTTTTCTGAGAGTGTATTTAGCTATAGAGTGTAGTATGCAATTTGGAGTTTTCCTTCTAGCCATAGCTTCTCTCCAGTGGTGTAAAGTACTTAAGTGAAAATACTTTAAAGTACTACTTAAGTAGTTTTTTTGGGGGGAGTATCTGTACTTTACTATTTATATTTTTGACAACTTCTACTTTTACTTCACTACATTCCTAAAGAAAATAATGTACTTTTTACTCCGTACATTTTCCCTGACACCCAAAAGTACTTGTTAAGTTTTGACAGGGAAATGGGTTCATCTTACACTCTTATCAAGAGAAACATCCCTGGTCATCCCTACTGCCTTGATCTGGTGGATCACTAAAAACAAATGCTTTGTTGGTAAATGATGTCTGATCTGTTGGAGTGTGCCCCTGGCTATCCGTAAATAATAATAAGACAAGGAAGTAGAAATGATTTAGCAATTCCATTTACTTTTGATACAGACGTATATTTAAAAACCAAATACTTTTAGACTTTACTCAAGTAGTATTTACAGGTGACAGTCACTTTAACTTGAGTCATTTTCTGACAAGGTATTCTACTTTTTAATCAAGTATTACTGTTTCCACCACTGCTTCTCTCAGAGCTTATTGACTAAGGAAAAGTCAAGTGAGCCGTGAACTGATATTGTTATATACTGTACATGAATAACCCTGACCTAACCATAACATTAAACCTAACCCTAACCATAACATTAAGCCTAACCCTAAAAAACATTAAACGTAACCCTAACCTAACCAATTTGTAAGTCGCTCTGGATAAGAGCGTCTGCTAAATGACTTAAATGTAAATGTAAATGTCTAACCATTACATTAAACCTGACCCTAACCATAACATTAAGCCTAACCCTAAAAAACATTAAACCTAACCCTAACAATAACATTAAACCTAACCCTAAAAAACATTAAACCTGACCCTAACCATAACATTAAACCTAACCTAACCATTACATTAAACCTAACCTAACCATAACATTAAACCTAACCCTAACCATAACATTAAACCTAACCTAACCATTACATTAAACCTGACCCTAACCATAACATTAAACCTAACCTAACCATAACATTAAACCTAACCTAACCATAACATTAAACCTAACCTAACCATAACATTAAACCTAACCTAACCATAACATTAAACCTAACCCTAACCATAACATTAAACCTAACCCTAACCATAACATTAAACCTAAGCCTAAAAAAACATTAAACCTAACCCTAACCTAACCATTACATTAAACATAACCCTAAACATATCATTAAACCTAACCTAACCATAACATTAAACCTAACCCTAACCATAACATTAAACCTAAGCCTAAAAAAACATTAAACCTAACCCTAACCTAACCATTACATTAAACCTAACCCTAACCATAACATTAAACCTAACCTAACCATAACATTAAACCTAACCCTAACCATAACATTAAACCTAACCTAACCATAACATTAAACCTGACCCTAACCATAACATTAACCCTAACCTAACCATTACATTAAACCTGACCCTAACCATAACATTAAACCTAACCCTAACCTAACCATTACATTAAACATAACCCTAACCTAACCATAACATTAAACCTAACCCTAACATTAAACATAACCCTAACCTAACCATAACATTAAACCTAACCCTAACCCTAACCTAACCTAACCATAACATTAAACCTGACCCTAACCATAACATTAAACCTAACCCTAACCTAACCATTACATTAAACCTAACCCTAACCATAACATTAAACCTAACCCTAACCTAACCATTACATTAAACCTAATCATAGCCCTAACCCTAACCATGTGTATGTGACAAATAAAATTTGATTTGATTTGATTTGATTTTAACCCTAAACATATCATTAAACCTATCCTAACCATAAAATTAAAATTAAACCTAACCATAACATTAACCCTAACCATAACATTAACCCTAACCATAACATTAAACCTAACCCTAACATTAAACTTAACCCTAACCTAACCATAACATTAAACCTAACCCTAACCCTAACCTAACCTAACCATAAAATTAAACCTGACCCTAACCATAACATTAAACCTACCCCTAAAATAACCATAACATTAAACCTAACCCTAACCTAACCATAACATTAAACCTAACCCTAACCTAACCATTACATTAAACCTGACCCTAACCATATCATTAAACCTAACCCTAACCATAACATTAACCCTAACCATAACATTAAACCTAACCCTAACCATAACATTAAACCTAACCCTTACATTAAACTTAACCCTAACCTAATCATAACATTAAACCTAACCCTAACCCTAACCTAACCTAACCATAACATTAAACATAACCCTAACCTAACCATAACATTAAACCTAACCCTAACCCTAACCTAACCTAACCATAACATTAAACCTGACCCTAACCATAACATTAAACCTAACCCTAACCTAACCATTACATTAAACCTAACCCTAACCATAACATTAAACCTAACCCTAACCTAACCATTACATTAAACCTAATCATAGCCCTAACCCTAACCATGTGTATGTGACAAATAAAATTTGATTTGATTTGATTTGATTTTAACCCTAAACATATCATTAAACCTATCCTAACCATAAAATTAAAATTAAACCTAACCATAACATTAACCCTAACCATAACATTAACCCTAACCATAACATTAAACCTAACCCTAACATTAAACTTAACCCTAACCTAACCATAACATTAAACCTAACCCTAACCCTAACCTAACCTAACCATAAAATTAAACCTGACCCTAACCATAACATTAAACCTACCCCTAAAATAACCATAACATTAAACCTAACCCTAACCTAACCATAACATTAAACCTAACCCTAACCTAACCATTACATTAAACCTGACCCTAACCATATCATTAAACCTAACCCTAACCATAACATTAACCCTAACCATAACATTAAACCTAACCCTAACCATAACATTAAACCTAACCCTTACATTAAACTTAACCCTAACCTAATCATAACATTAAACCTAACCCTAACCCTAACCTAACCTAACCATAACATTAAACATAACCCTAACCTAACCATAACATTAAACCTAACCCTAACCCTAACCTAACCTAACCATAACATTAAACCTGACCCTAACCATAACATTAAACCTAACCCTAACCTAACCATTACATTAAACCTAACCCTAACCATAACATTAAACCTAACCCTAACCTAACCATTACATTAAACCTAACCATAGCCCTAACCCTAACCATGTGTATGTGACAAATAAAATTTGATTTGATTTGATTTGATTTTAACCCTAAACATATCATTAAACCTATCCTAACCATAAAATTAAACCTAACCCTAACATTAAACTTAACCCTAACCTAACCATAACATTAAACCTAACCCTAACCCTAACCCTAACCCTAACCCTAACCCTAACCCTAACCCTAACCTAACCATAACATTAAAACTAACCCTAACCTAACCTAACCATAAAATTAAACCTGATCCCTAACCATAACATTAAACCTAACCCTAAAATAACCATAACATTAAACCTACCCCTAAAATAACCATAACATTAAACCTAACCCTAACCTAACCATAACATTAACCCTAACCCTAACTAACCATAACAATAAACCTAACCCTAAACATAACATTAAACCTAACCATAACATTAAACCTAACCCTAACCTAAACATAACATTAAACCTAACCCTAACCCTAACCATAACATTAAACCTAACCCTAACCCTAACCTAACCATAACATTAAACCTAACCCTAACCCTAACCTAACCATAACATTAAACCTAACCCTAACCTAACCATAACATTAAACCTAACCCTAACCTAACCATAACATTAAACCTAACCCTAACCCTAACCTAACCATAACATTAAACCTAACCCTAACCTAACCATAACATTAAACCTAACCCTAACCTAACCATAACATTAAACCTAAGCCTAACCGTAACCTAACCATAACATTAACCCTAACCCTAACCATAACATTAACCCTAACCCTAACCTAACCATAACATTAAACCTAACCCTAACCTAACCATAACATTAAACCTAACCCTAAGCTAACCATAACATTAAACCTAACCCTAACCTAACCATAACATTAACCCTAACCCTAACCTAACCACAACTTTAAACCTAACCCATACCTAACCATAACATTAAACCTAACCTAACCATAACATTAAACCTAACCCTAACCATAACATTAAACCTAACCCTAACCTATCCATAACATTAAACCTAACCCCAACCCTAACCTAACCATAACATTAAACCTAACCCTAACCTATCCATAACATTAAACCTAACCCCAACCCTAACCTAACCATAACATTAAACCTAACCCTAACCTAACCTAACCATAACATTAACCTTAACCCTAACCTAACCATAACATTAAACCTAACCCTAACCTAACCTAACCATAACATTAAAACTAACCCTAACCTATCCATAACATTAAACCTAACCCTAACCCTAACCTATCCATAACATTAAACCTAACCCTAACCCTAACCTAACCATAACATTAAACCTAACCCTAACCATAACATTAACTCTAACCCTAACCATAACATTAAGCCTAACCCTAACCTAACCATAACATGAAACCTAACCCTAACCCTAACCATAACATTAAACCTAACCCTAACCCTAACCTAACCATAACATTAAACCTACCCCTAAAATAACCATAACATTAAACCTAACCCTAACCTAACCATAACATTAACCCTAACCCTAACTAACCATAACATTAAACCTAACCCTAAACATAACATTAAACCTAACCATAACATTAAACCTAAGCCTAACCGTAACCTAACCATAACATTAACCCTAACCCTAACCTAACCATAACATTAAACCTAACCCTAACCTAACCATAACATTAAACCTAACCCTAAGCTAACCATAACATTAAACCTAACCCTAACCTAACCATAACATTAACCCTAACCCTAACCTAACCACAACTTTAAACCTAACCCATACCTAACCATAACATTAAACCTAACCTAACCATAACATTAAACCTAACCCTAACCATAACATTAAACCTAACCCTAACCTATCCATAACATTAAACCTAACCCCAACCCTAACCTAACCATAACATTAAACCTAACCCTAACCTAACCATAACATTAAACCTAACCCTAACCTAACCTAACCATAACATTAAAACTAACCCTAACCTATCCATAACATTAAACCTAACCCTAACCCTAACCTATCCATAACATTAAACCTAACCCTAACCCTAACCTAACCATAACATTAAACCTAACCCTAACCATAACATTAACTCTAACCCTAACCATAACATTAAGCCTAACCCTAACCTAACCATAACATGAAACCTAACCCTAACCCTAACCATAACATTAAACCTAACCCTAACCCTAACCTAACCATAACATTAAACCTAACCCTAACCTAACCATAACATTAACCTTAACCTTAACCCTAACCTAACCATAACATTAAACCTAACCCTAACACTAACCTAACCATAACATTAACCTTAACCCTAACCTAACCATAACATTAAACCTAACCCTAACACTAACCTAACCATAACATTAACCCTAACCCTAACCCTAACACTAACCTAACCATAACATTAACCCTAACCCTAACACTAACCTTGTACATGAAATGTAATTTTTGTATTTCGTTTAGTCCTTTAGTATACAGAAAATGTTGAATTTGCATGTCAGCGCTAAACCTCTTCTGCCCAAGTGATGCTTCTTTTTCGAGGGCCCACCATTGCATTGTATATCACACGCTGTCTATCACATGATCTTCATCCATTTCAAATGTAACTCACCGTTGTGTATTAAACCAGGCATGGGACATTGACCAACATTCACACAGGAGTAGAATAATCAGACACTCCCATGGGCATTCATAAAGAGAAAATAGACCAGAGAAATGCTGTGCTGTGTTGCTATGGGCTTGAGTTATTTAAATGCATCGTTAATATTGTGTTGTTGTTGTGTCCAATGGACTCCGTCTTTGTTGACCTTCACAGTGGTTTTACCATGCCGGTATGTGTCATCTATCTGATACTGCTGACTGATCCCCTCTGACATGACATGTAAAGCTTCATCTATGTGCTCCAGAATCAAAAGCCTTCCAAGACTCTGGCCCTCTGGTTTTAACTGTGTGGGGGTGTCAGAAGCTGACCTTAGGGGTAATTTAACAGAGGTGGATTAGTAAACATGTCACGCACACACACACACGCACGCACACACACACGCGCACGCACACACGCATACACGCGCACGCACACACACACACACACACACTCGCACGCACACACGCATACACGCGCACGCACACACGCACACGCACGCACACGCATACACACGCACACACACACACGCACGCACGCGCGCACGCACACACGCATACACGCGCACGCACACACACACGCACACACGCGCACACACTTGTGTATGACACTTGTAGCACTATGATTTTGTGATGTATTCCTGGACTGGAGCCTTCTCCGTTGACCAACACACGGTCCCTGGGTCAGTAACAATAACAAGGTCCGTGGTCACATTGAATGGCCCGGTGATGGTTCTGTGCAGTGTCATTGTTAGTAACTAGGTCAAGAGCCTGCTGGATGTACTTACATATGGAAATGTATACATATGTGTGCATTACAAAATGTCAATAGTGTCACGCCCTGATCTGTTTCACCTTGTCTTTATGCTCGTCTCCACCCCCTCTAGGTGTCACCCATTTTCCTCATTATCCCCTGGGTATTTATACCTGTGTTTTCTGTTTGTATGTTGCAAGTTGGTTGTTTGTCATGCTTACCAGCGTTCGGCCTGTCAGCTCCTGTTTCTTTCCTTGCCTGTCTTTTCTCATCCTCCTGGTTTTTGACCTTTGCCTGTCTTGACCTTTTACCCTCCCGACTGAACTCCCCTGCCCTGACCCTGCCTGCTGTCCTGTACCTTTGTCCCACCTCTGGATTATTGACCTCTGTCTACCCTGACCCTGACCCTGAGCCTGCCCCTGATCCTGACCCTGACCCTGACCCTGCGCCTGACCCTGATCCTGAGCCTGACCCTGACCCTGCGCCTGACCCTGACCCTGATCCTGACCCTGACCCTGAGCCTGACCCTGACCCTGATCCTGACCCTGACCCTGACCCTGACCCTGAGCCTGACCCTGACCCTGAGCCTGACCCTGACCCTGATCCTGACCCTGACCCTGACCCTGATCCTGACCCTGAGCCTGACCCTGACCCTGACCCTGCGCCTGACCCTGACCCTGACCCTGACCCTGAGCCTGACCCTGACCCTGACCCTGAGCCTGACCCTGACCCTGATCCTGACCCTGACCCTGACCCTGACCCTGACCCTGAGCCTGACCCTGACCCTGACCCTGAGCCTGAGCCTGACCCTGAGCCTGAGCCTGAGCCTGACCCTGCCTGCTGTCCTGTACCTTTGTCCCACCTCTGGATTATTGACCTCTGTCTACCCTGACCCTGACCCTGAGCCTGATCCTGCCCCTGCCCCTGACCCTGACCCTGACCCTGACCCTGACCCTGACCCTGAGCCTGACCCTGACCCTGATCCTGACCCTGACCCTGAGCCTGACCCTGACCCTGAGCCTGACCCTGACCCTGACCCTGACCCTGAGCCTGACCCTGAGCCTGAGCCTGAGCCTGACCCTGCCTGCTGTCCTGTACCTTTGTCCCACCTCTGGATTATTGACCTCTGTCTACCCTTACCCTGACCCTGAGCCTGATCCTGCCCCTGACCCTGACCCTGACCCTGACCCTGAGCCTGATCCTGCCCCTGACTCTGACCCTGACCCTGAGCCTGACTGCCTTGTCCTGTCGTTTGCATGCCCCTGGTGTTTACAATAAACATTGTTACTTCACACGGTCTGCACATGGATCTCACCTTGATTCCTGATAAATAGTGCGTTTAAGATAACACCTAGTTCAAGGAGATATGCACCATAGGCTGAGTCAGTATAGCATTTATAATCTTTGTAAAAATCTGTGCAGATATCCATTAGCAAATAGAATGCATGGTTACTATTTGTAGGGACAGAATTTATTTCTCCCCATCAAAGGGAGGGAGGAAGCAGAGGGGTGCGTGTCCTCTGGATGCTCCTCCTCTTTTTCATTCTTTTTCATTTTTTTCTTTCTCTGTTCTCCTCAACTTTTCTGTCTTTAAATCTACATGAATTGGTTTTCTGGTCCCTGCCTCACTTGGTATCAGCAGTCTTGTCTCATCTCGTCTCAACGGGCGTAGAGCCTAACTGACGGCAGGGTAGCCTAGTGGTTAGAGTGTAGAGGTGGCAGGTAGCCTAGTGGTTAGAGCGTTGGACTAGTAACTAGAAAGGTTGCAAGTTCAAACCCCCGAGCTGACAAGGTACAAATCTGTCGTTCTGCCCCTGAACAGGCAGTTAACCCACTGTTCCTAGGCCGTCATTGAAGTTTAGAATTTGTTCTTAACTGACTTGCCTAGTAAAATAAAGGTAAATTAAAAAAATAAAAATACATAAGCAGCGCCTGAGTTTCAAGTTTGGGGAAGTTAATTTTCAACATAAAAATGCACCTTTCTAAAAAAAACATTATATAAAATAATCACATTTGCAGTCAGTGTTTTCCCACTAAGTGAGTGCATTGTGGAACATTCATGCTTATAGCCTCCTACCATGTGCACATTGCTGCGCTTACAATGTGAAAAACTAATAGTTTATCAACATTTTAAGCTAAACAGTTCTGATCTCTTGCGTCAACCTCATTGTGTAAAAAAGGTATTTTTTGATGCTAGTGGTTGTATTAATTTGGGATCTATTGCATCCCACAACTGTCCCAGACTATGTTTGGATTATTTATTTATCACGCAGATTAGAATAGGTCAACTTTTTCTGGGGGAGATAGTAGATTGACATAGGCTAGTGCTTTTGCTGTTTGTTAGGCCTACTCATCTTGTTGGCTGACGAAAAGCTTCAGAATTCGATTAGGACGTGCTCAGTTGCGTTCCCGGTGTGTCTGTCCTCACTTCTAGTCAGTGAGAAAGACCCAATCGATCACGTGACATAAATCAATTTCCATAAATATCTCTAAAATATCCTTTCTATTTTATTCAGCTCTGTTCAATAGTTTTCTTCATACTATAAAACAATATTAAATAATGCCACGGATTCTAAGCAAATCTTGTCTGCTAAATGAACTAGTTTAGCCCACAGCCATATGGCATAGTCAGATCAGGGCCTAACATGAGGACAACTCAGAATATTTTGAACCATGTGTATGTGACAAATAAAATTTGATTTGATTTGGAATATGCTATTCTGTTCTTCTGAAATAGACTAGATTTTCTTCATATCATGTTTCTTTAGTCACGTCTAAAATAATTCATGAATTTATTGTGATGGTCTAGGCTATATTACATGGATTTATTGTGAAGGTGTAGACTATATTACATGGATTTATTGTGAAGGTGTAGACTATATTACATGGATTTATTGTGATGGTGTAGACTATATTACATGGATTTATTGTGAAGGTGTAGACTATATTAAGGGATGGATTTATTAGACTTTTTAAACGTAGATGTTCAAAGGTCTGGTATCAGTGGTATTGTAGGCTATGCATGGGCCAGGATATGCTGAATGTAATGAGGTTAGTTGCTGGAAATTACCGTGAGACCGGCTGTTATTTGCTTGACAATCACCGGCTGACTAAATGTCATGCCTTGCCACAGCCCTAGGCTTGATCAGAATAGACTTTCTCTATTCCATTGCTTAGACTAACAAAAGAAGATTTTAGAAAGCATACTATCCCAAATGGAATCTCTATTTCAATATAGTGCACTACTTTTGACCAGGTTGGGCACTATCTAGGGAATGAGGTGCCAATAATTGATACGACGCTATTCTTTTCAGTTTGGTTTTGTCTGTTGATTTTTTTTTCCATTAAAGGTCAGACTGATCATGTTCTCAATTGGTCAGGTTTTGTTAAAAGAGAAAATAGAACTGCAACTAGAGGTTAAATTTAGCTTATCAAAGTATCCCTTTGGAAGCCACTATAACCTTCATGCATCCCATCTGGACTCAATGCATCAATCAATCTCCTCATCTCTCTATTTACATGTCTATAAATAGAAATAGTAGCAGAGGTGTACAGATCTGAAGTGACTGACTGTTAACCCTAGAGGTAGGCAGATCCTGATTGACTGACAGTTAAAACTTCTTTGGGATTGGTGTCCCTTCCACGGGATGGTTGAGCTAACTTAGACTAATGCGATTAGCATGAGGTTGTAAGTAACAAGAACATTTCCCAGGACATAGACATATCTGATATTGGCAGAAAGCTTAAATTCTTGTTAATCTAACTGCACTATCCAATTTACAGTAGCTATTACAGTGAAATAATACCATGCTATTGCTTGAGGAGAGTGCACAATTTTGAACATGAAAAGTGATTAATAAACAAATTAGGCACATTTGAGCAGTCTTGATAAAAATGTTTAACAGAATGTAATATTCATTGGATCAGTCTAAAACTTTGCACATACACTGATGCCAACAACTATCTGGAGTCACCATTTATCAAACTATACTTCCAATCATCTGATTTAGTGGATCATAGCTCAAAGCTTACCTAACTAAGTGACCTTCCTAGCCGGGTCAAAATTAACCAATCTAAGACTTCCACAATAAATTAACCTAACTATGACTCCTTCTAGCTGGGTCAAAATTAACCCAACTATGATCTTCCTAGCTGGGTCAAATTAACCAACTATGGATCGAAGGTCAAATTAACCACCTAAGTGACCTTCCTAGCTGGGTCAAAATTAACTTAATTAAGTGACCCTCCTAGCTGGGTCAAAATTAACCAACTAAGTGACCTTCCTAGCTGGGTCAAAATTAACCCAATTAAGTGACCCTCCTAGCTGGGTCAAAAATTAACTCAACTAAGTGACCTTCCTAGCTGGGTCCAAAATTAACCCAACTAGAAGTGACCCTCCTAGCTGGGTCAAAATTAACAAAATAAGTGACCCTCCTAGCTGGGTCAAATTAACCCAAATAAGTGACCCTCCTAGCTGGGTCAAAATTAACCCAACTAAGTGACCACTCCTAGCGGGTCAAAATTAACCCAACTAAGTGACCTTCCTAGCTGGGTCAAAAATTAACCAAATCAGTGATTCTTCCTAAAATTAACCCAACTAAGTGACCACTGGGTCAAAATTAACCCAACTAGCTGGGTCAAAATTAGCAACTAAGTGACCTTCCTAGCTGGAATAAAATTAACCCAACTAAGTGACCCTCCTAGCCGGGTCAAAATTAACCCAACTAAGTGACCCTCCTAGCCGGGTCAAAATTAACCCAACTAAGTGACCCTCCTAGCCGGGTCAAAATTAACCCAACTAAGTGACCTTCCTAGGTGGGTCAAAATTAACCCAACTAAGTGACCCTCCTAGCTGGGTCAAAATTAACCCAACTAAGTGACCCTCCTAGCTGGGTCAAAATTAACCCAACTAAGTGACCCTCCTAGCTGGGTCAAAATTAACCCAACTAAGTGACCCTCCTAGCTGGGTCAAAATTAACCCAATGAGTATAAAGAGAAAAAAGAAAGATCAGTTTAGTAAGAAAGATTTGCAGAAGTTATAAAAAAAATTGTAAACACAAAGATGCTGAGCGTGGAATGAATGTATAGTTATATAGACTACTGTGAATCAAGGCTGTGCTTGTTGTTGTTAGGTCTGAATGAGAGAGAAAGTATGGTTTTATGAGTGTGATATTGATTGTATGAGTAAGCATGTGATTCCATCAGTCAGAGTAATTGATGTCAAAGGATGATCTTATGAATGGGACTACTTAGTTCTAAGTGGCTGGGAATAATCCTGGCAGTTTCCTTTTGGGGAAATGAATAGAATTAGATAAAAGAGAACACATGTACACCATACAGTACAGTAATGTCAGGCCTTGGCAGCAGAACAATAAAACAGAATCTATTGCTCAGCTCACACCTATCCCATAGTGGAGCACCTGAGCTTCCCAGCAGAGAGGTGCAGTGGCCTATACTCTTTTACAGTATGCTCCCTGCCTGCCCTCGTGTGGGATACAGATCAACACCACCTGCTGTTGTTCTACCATTACATCCAAAATGGCACCCTATTGACCAGAGCCACTTGCCAAAAATAGTGCACTAGATTATATACGTATGGAATAGGAGGCCATTTTTGATGCTGCCATATTGCAAATTGACAGCAAAATGGCCACAGTTGGCAGTACTGCAAGGTCATCAACTCCACGCCAGTGTCTGTGGGATTAACATGATTCATCCTGACATGGACCAACAACCATAATGACAGAGCTGACCTTCTTCTAATGTCCGCCAACGACAGATCCGAGGATGGAAAATACATGATACCCATCCCCACAGACATCGAACAGCTTCCCCGCAAACATCTCCCCACTGACACACATCTCATTCATCAGCACTGAGCCGAGGAACAGAGATGGAGAGCCTTTGGGTTTCATCCCAAATGGAGCCCTATTCCCATTAGAATGGACTGCTTTCTTCAAAAGCAGTGCATGAAATGTGGGATGCACCCTCGTAGAAACCTGTACGACGAGAGATGAAAATATTTGATTGATCCCTTTAGAGATGTATAATGGAGAGCATTAGGGTAATGAGAATGAAGAGGTTGGGGTTGTGTGCAGCACTAGGGTAATGAGAATGAAGAGGTTGGGGTTGTGTGCAGCACTAGGGTAATGAGAATGAAGAGGTTGGGGTTGTGTGCAGCACTAGGGTAATGAGAATGAAGAGGTTGGGGTTGTGTGCAGCACTAGGGTAATGAGAATGAAGAGGTTGGGGTTGTGTGCAGCACTAGGGTAATGAGAATGAAGAGGTTGGGGTTGTGTGCAGCACTAGGGTAATGAGAATGAAGAGGTTGGGGTTGTGTGCAGCACTAGGGTAATGAGAATGAAGAGGCTGGGGTTGTGTGCAGCACTAGGGTAATGAGAATGAAGAGGTTGGGGTTGTGTGCAGCACTAGGGTAATGAGAATGAAGAGGTTGGGGTTGTGTGCAGCACTAGGGTAATGAGAATGAAGAGGTTGGGGTTGTGTGCAGCACTAGGGTAATGAGAATGAAGAGGCTGGGGTTGTGTGCAGCACTAGGGTAATGAGAATGAAGAGGCTGGGGTTGTGTGCAGCACTAGGGTAATGAGAATGAAGAGGCTGGGGTTGTGTGCAGCACTAGGGTAATGAGAATGAAGAGGCTGGGGTTGTGTGCAGCACTAGGGTAATGAGAATGAAGAGGTTGGGGTTGTGTGCAGCACTAGGGTAATGAGAATGAAGATGTTGGGGTTGTGTGCAGCACTAGGGTAATGAGAATGAAGAGGCTGGGGTTGTGTGCAGCACTAGGGTAATGAGAATGAAGAGGTTGGGGTTGTGTGCAGCACTAGGGTAATGAGAATGAAGAGGCTGGGGTTGTGTGCAGCACTAGGGTAATGTGATCCTGGACACACACTGTTTACTCATGGGCTAAGACTGTGTTGGGCTATTTTTTGAGACGAGAGAAAATAACTCAATATTGAAATTATTGTCTGGGCAGCTGCAAACTGTTAAGGACAGAAAGCTAACAATCAAGGAAGGTATGAGTGTGTATGAGTCCGGTCATTTTGTTTTTGACATGATTGCATTTCAATGTCAATTTTAAACTTATGACCTTGACATGAAGTGCATTGCTTGTCTACGGTATAATTAAGAGTATTTACAAAGTATGTGTTGCAAATAGCAATGATGAGTGCAGAAGATTATGGTCCATAGTCAAATGTATTGCACACATGCGTGCGTTGGTAAGGTTTGTACTTGTGGTATCCAAGCTAACATCTCTGTCACACAATCCAACAGACTTCGTGTACAGTAGTGAAGGTTTGTTATGACAATCCAACAGGCTTCGTGAACAGTAGTGAAGGTTTGTTATGACAATCCAACAGGCTTTGTGTACAGTAGTGAAGGTTTGTTATGACAATCCAACAGGCTTTGTGTACAGTAGTGAAGGTTTGTTATGACAATCCAACAGGCTTTGTGTACAGTAGTGAAGGTTTGTTATGACAATCCAACAGGCTTTGTGTACAGTAGTAAATAATCTGCTCAGACCCCAACCAAGGAACATCAAAAGTCGTGCTATAAATTCACAGACAACACAAAGATTCCTTGATGTCCTTCCAGATTCCCTCTGTCTACCCAATGACACCAGAGGACAAAAATCAGTTAACCACCTAACTGAGGAACTCAATTTAACCTTGCGCAATACCCTAGATGCAGTTGCACCCCTAAAAACTAAAAACATTTCTCATAAGAAACTAGCTCCCTGGTACACAGAAAATACCGAGCTCTGAAGCAAGCTTCCAGAAAATTGGAACGGAAATGGCGCCACACCAAACTGGAAGTCTTCCGTCTCGCTTGGAAAGACAGTACCGTGCAGTACCGAAGAGCCCTTACTGCTGCTCGATCATCCTATTTTTCTTAATTGAGGACAATAAGAACAATCCAAAATTCCTTTTTGATCGGTCATGAGACTAACTCAAAAGCAGCATTCCCCAAGAGAGGATGACTTTCCACTTTAGCAGTGATAAATTCATGAACTTCTTTGAGGAAAAAATTATGATTATTAGAAAGCAAATTACAGACTCCTCTTTAAATCTGCGTATTCCTTCAAAGCTCAGTTGTCCTGAGTCTGCACAACTCATGGACAACCTAGGATCAAGAGAGACGCTCAAGTGTTTTAGTACTATCTCTTGACACAATGATGAAAATAATCATGGCCTCTAAACCTTCAAGCTGCTTACTGGACCCTATTCCAACTAAACTACTGAAGAGCTGCTTCCTGTGCTTGGCCCTCCTATGTTGAACATAATAAACGGCTCTCTATCCACCGGATGTGTACCAAACTCACTAAAAGTGGCAGTAATAAAGCCTCTCCAGAAAAGCCAAACCTTGGCCCAGAAAATATAAAAAACTGTCAGCCCTTCTCGAATCTTCCATTCCTCTCAAATCTTAGAAAAGGCTGTTGCTCAGCAACTCACTGCCTTCTGAAGACAAACAATGTATATGAAATGCTTCAGTCTGGTTTTAGGCCCCATCATAGCACTGAGACGGCACTTGTAGAGGAACAGTAAATGACATTTAATGGCATCGGACCGAGCTCTACATCTGTCCTCGTGCTCCCTGAACCTTAGTGCTGCTTTTAGTGATACCATCGATCACCACATTCTTTTTGGAGAGATTGGAAACCCAAATTGGTCTACACGGTCAGGTTCTGGCCTGGTTTAGATCTTATCTGTCGGAAAGATATCCAGTTTGTCTCTGTGGATGGTTTGTCCTCTGAGCCAATCAACTGTAAATTTCGGTGTTCCTCAAGGTTCCGTTTTAGGACCGCTGTTGTTTTCACTATATATTTTACACCTCTTGGGGATGTTATTCGAAAACATAATGTAGCAACTTTCACTGCTATGCGGATGATACACAGCTGTACACATTTCAATGAAACATGGTGAAGCCCCAAAATTGCCCTCGCTAGAAACATGTGTTTCAGACATAAGGAAGTGGATGGCGGCAAAACTTCTACTTTTAAACTCGGATAAAACAGAGATGCTTGTTCTAGGTCCCAAGAAACAAAGAGATCTTCTGTTGAATCTGACAATTAATCTTAATGGTTGTACAGTCATCTCAAATAAAACTGTGAAGGACCTCGGCGTTACTCTGGACCCTGATCTCTCTTTTGAAGAACATATCAAGACCATTCAAGGACAGCTTTTTTCCCAGCTCTAGTAACATTGCAAAAATCAGAAACTTTCTGTCCAAAAATGATGCAGAAAAATTAATCCATGCTTTTGTCACTTCTAGGTTAGACTACTGCAATGCTCTACTTTCCGGCTACCCGGATAAAGCACTAAATAAACTTCAGTTAGTGCTAAATACGGCTGCTAGAATCCTGACTAGAACCAAAAATTTGATCATATTACTCCAGTGCTAGCCTCCCTACACTGGCTTCCTGTCAAAGCAAGGGCTGATTTCAAGGTTTTACTGCTAACCTACAAAGCATTGCATGGGCTTGCTCCTACCTATCTCTCTGATTTGGTCCTGCCGTACATACCTACACGTACGCTACGGTCACAAGACGCAGGCCTCCTAATTGTCCCTAGAATTTCTAAGCAAACAGCTGGAGGCAGGGCTTTCTCCTATAGAGCTCCATTTTTATGGAACGGTCTGCCTACCCATGTCAGAGACGCAAACTCGGTCTCAACCTTTAAGTCTTTACTGAAGACTCATCTCTTCAGTGGGTCATATGATTGAGTGTAGTCTGGCCCAGGAGTGGGAAGGTGAACGGAAAGGCTCTGGAGCAACGAACCACCCTTGCTGTCTCTGCCTGGCCGGTTCCCCTCTTTCCACTGGGATTCTCTGCCTCTAACCCTATTACAGGGGCTGAGTCACTGGCTTGCTGGGGCTCTCTCATGCCGTCCCTGGAGGGGGTGCGTCACCTGAGTGGGTTGATTCACTGATGTGGTCATCCTGTCTGGGTTGGCGCCCCCCCTTGGGTTGTGCCGTGGCGGAGATCTTTGCGGGCTATACTCAGCTTTGTCTCAGGATGGTAAGTTGGTGGTTGAAGATATCCCTCCAGTGGTGTGGGGGCTGTGCTTTGGCAAAGTGGGTGGGGTTATATCCTTCCTGTTTGGCCCTGTCCGGGGGTGTCCTCGGGTGGGGCCACAGTGTCTCCTGACCCCTCCTGTCTCAGCCTCCAGTATTTATGCTGCAGTAGTTTATGTGTCGGGGGCTGGGGTCAGTTTGTTATATCTGGAGTACTTCTCCTGTCCAATTCGGTGTCCTGTGTGAATCTAAGTGTGCGTTCTCTAATTCTCTCCTTCTCTCTCTCGGAGGACCTGAGCCCTAGGACCATGCCCCAGGACTACCTGACATGATGACTCCTTGCTGTCCCCAGTCCACCTGGCCGTGCTGCTGCTCCAGTTTCAACTGACCTGAGCCCTAGGACCATGCCCCAGGACTACTTGACATGATGACTCCTTGCTGTCCCCAGTCCACCTGGCCGTGCTGCTGCTCCAGTTTCAACTGTTCTGCCTTATTATTATTCGACCATGCTGGTCATTTATGAACATTTGAACATCTTGGCCATGTTCTGTTATAATCTCTACCCGGCACAGCCAGAAGAGGACTGGCCACCCCACATAGCCTGGTTCCTCTCTAGGTTTCTTCCTAGGTTTTGGCTTTTCTAGGGAGTTTTTCCTAGCCACCGTGCTTCTACACCTGCATTGCTTGCTGTTTGGGGTTTTAGGCTGGGTTTCTGTACAGCACTTTGAGATATCAGCTGATGTACGAAGGGCTATATAAATAAATTTGATTTGATTTTGATTTGATTAGTGAAGGTTTGTTATGACAATCCAACAGGCTTTGTGTACAGTACTGAAGGTTTGTACGCATTTGTGATGGGTTGAGATGAATACAGTGAGGGAGGTGACACACACACACACACACACACACACACACACACACACACACACACACACACACACACAAGCTGTCTCCGCTTGTAAACAGGTTCTCCTCTGTCACCGTCACACACACAGTCCCACAACAGCTGGTTCCGCCTATTGTTTGCCGTTCATGGAGAGAGCGTCTATAACCTGTGAGACACCTCGAGGAGTTCCCCAGGGCCATTCACCACCATTTACGTGTGTGTGTGTGTGTGTGTGTGTGCATGTGTGTGTGTGTGTGTGTGTGTGTGTGTGTGTGTGTGTGTGTGTGTGCGTGTGTGTGTGTGCGCATGTGTGTGT
>NW_027010352.1:0-32859 GCF_036934945.1 Oncorhynchus masou masou
CTTCTTGAAACTCCCCATCCCGGATCCGGGATCGTGACTAAAGCCTCAGGCTCATTAGCATAACGCAACATTAACGATTTCTGAAAATCGCAAATAAAATTAAAATAATGCGTTCTGCTCTCAAGCTTAGCCTTTTCTTAACAACACTGTCATCTCAGATTTTCAAAATAAGCTTTTGAACCATAGAAATTGACTAATTTGTGTAAGAGTATGCAAAGCTAGCATAGCATTTTGTGTAGCATGTAGCACGCAACATTTTCACAAAAACCAGATAACCAAATAAATAAAATCATTTACCTTTGAAGAGCTTCTGATGTTTTCAATGAGGAGACTCTCAGTCACATACCAAATGCGCAGTGTTTCCTGAAAGCGTCTGTGTGTAGGAGAAATCGTTCCGTTTTCTACATTGCGTCTGGCTACCGAAACGAACCGAAAATGCAGTCACCTACAACGTCAAACTTTTTCCGGATTAACTACATAATATCGACCGAAACATGGCAAACGTTGTTTGGAATCAGTCCTCAAGGTGTTTTTTCACATATCTCTTCATTGACATGCAGTTCGTGGAAGCTTGCTTTACTCTCTGTATCGTATGGAAAAATACTGGCAGGTGACTTTTGCGCACCAATTTCGGCGCAGGACACCGGGCGGACACGTGGTAAATGTGGTCTGTTATGGTCAATCTTCCAATGATCTGCCTACAAATACGTCACAATGCTGCAGACACCTTGGGGAAACGACAGAAAGGGTTGACTCATTCCTCTTGCGTTCACAGCCATATAAGGAGACCATGGAAAACAGAGCCTCAAAAATCCTTGTCATTTCCTGGATGCCATCTCATCTTGGTTTTGCCTGAAGCTCACGTTATAGGGCACGCACAGAGAAGATCTTTGTATTTCTGGACACGTCAGAGTGTTTTCCTCCGAACGGTAGCAATTATATGCATAGTCGAGCATATTTTTGTGACAAAATATCTTGTTTAAAACGGGAACGTTTTTCATCCAAAAATGAAATAAGCGCCCCAGAGCATCAACAGGTTAACCTCTCTTGATAACTAACGTCTATCAGTGCTTGGGCCTTATAATAAATGCGTACAATCTGCATGTGTTTTCTGATACAGGCATACTATGTTAATTTGATCACGCTGTTGTCACAGATCATTTAAATTGTAGTTTTTTTCTCCAGAGGTTTAAAAATGCTTCTAAAGTTAGCACATAGGGATGGCTGGGGTCCCTGCCCACGTCTGAGTGATGGAAGCAGGGAGAACAGAGCATTGTGGTGGCTGGGGTCGCTGATGATCTTCTTGGCCTTCCTGCAACACCTGGTGTTATACAGTGGGGAGAACAAGTATTTGATACACTGCCGATTTTGCAGGTTTTACAAAGCATGTAGAGGTCTGTACATTTTTATCATGGGTACACTTCAACTGTGAGAGACTGAATCTAAAACAAAAATCCAGAAAATCACATTGTATGATTTTTAAGTAATAATTTGCATTTTATGTGCATGCCCAAAACATTCCATTTGAGACCTCTGATTTACATTGAACAAGCCACAAGGCCAATCACAACAGACTTCTGATTTACTATGAACAAGCCACAAGGCCAATCACAACCGACCTCTGATTTACTTTGAACAAGCCACACGGCCAATCACAACATAACTCTGCTTTCCTTTGAACAACGGCCAATCACAACATAATACGGCCAATCACAACATAACTCTGCTTTCCTTTGAAGAAGCCACAAACCAGAAGGTCAGTTGCATCTTTTTTTTATTGAGAATGTAGGAGAACAAGATGTCTAGTTCTGAACATCAAAAAAGGTTGCTTTGTGTTTCACTACCAGCTTGAGGCAGAAGGTCACGCCTGACCTTAGAGAGCTTTTTATGTCTCTATTTTGGTTTGGTCAGGTGTGATTTGTGTGGGCATTCTATGTTCATTTTTATATGTTTTGTATTTCTTTGTTTTGGCTGGGTGTGGTTCTCAATCAGAGGCAGCTGTCTATCGTTGTCTCTGATTGGGAACCATACTTATGTAGCCTTTTCCCACCTGTGTTTTGTGGGTAGTTGTTTTCTGTTTAGTGTTCTGAAAGGACTGTTTCGGTTTGCACTTTGTTCTAGTGTTCAGTTGTTAAGAAAAACCATGAACACTTACCACGCTGCGCTTTGGTCAGAACCTTCATCAGACAACGACACAGAAAAGAAAGAAGCTTGTCAGTTGAGAGAGCAAGAGAACTTAGGGAGAGAGATAAGAGATAAGGATGAAGAAAAAAGGGAGGAGAGAAAATATGAGAAGAATGAAAAAGAGAGAGAGCACTAAAATTCAAAGTGTTTAATAGGTCACATGTACAGGGTAGCAGGTGAAAAAGCTATATTTATGTCTCATCAGACCACATGACCTTCTCCCATTCCTCCTCTGGATCATCCAGATGGTCATTGGTAAACTTCAGACGGGCCTGGACATGCGCTGGCTTGAACAGGGGGACCTTGCGTGCGCTGCAGGATTTTAATCCATGACGGCGTAATGTGTTACTAATGGTTTTCTTTTAGACTGTGGTCCCAGCTCTCTTCAGGTCATTGACCAGGTCATTGACCTGGTCATTGACCAAGTCATTGACCAGGTCATTGACCAGGTCCAGCCGTGTAATTCTGGGCTGATCCCTCACCTTCCTCATGATCATTGATGCCCCACAAAGTGAGATCTTGCATGGAGCCCCAGACCGAGGGTGATTGACCGTCATCTTGAACTTCTTCCATTTTCGAATAATTGCGCCAACAGTTGTTGCCTTCTCACCAAGCTGCTTGCCTATTGTCCTGTAGCCCATCCCAGCCTTGTGGAGGGCTACAATTTTATCCCTGATGTCCTTACATAGCGCTGGTCTTGGCCATTGTGGAGAGGTTGGAGTCTGTTTGATTGAGTGTGTGGACAGGTGTCTTTTAAACAGGTAATGAGTTCAAACAGGTGCAGTTAATACAGGTAATGAGTGGAGGACAGGAGGGCTTCTTAAAGAAAAACTAACAGGTCTGTGAGAGCCGGAATTCTTACTGGTTGGAAGGTGATCAAATACTTATGTCATGCAAGAAAATGCTAATTAATTACTTAAAAATCATACAATGTGATTTTCGGTATTTTTGTTTTAGATTCCATCTCTCACAGTTGAAGTGTACCTATGATACAAATTACAGACCTCTACATGCTTTGTAAGTTGGAAAACCTGCAACATCGGCAGTGTATCAAATACTTGTTCTCCCCACTGTAGGTGTCCTGTAGGGCAGGCAGTGTGGACCTACAGTATAAACCTCTGTGTATCATGGGGTAATAGACCGTAGCAGTATACTGTGGGTAGCGGTAAAGGATAGATAACAGACACCAGTTCTCCGTCTCACCTCCAGCCACACCAGATCTCTGTCTCACCTCCAGTCACACCAGTTCTCCGTCTCACCTCCAGCCACACCAAGTCTCTGTCTCACCTCCAGCCACACCAAGTCTCTGTCTCTCCTCCAGCCACACCAGGTCTCTGTCTCTCCTCCAGCCACACCAGGTCTCTGTCTCTCCTCCAGCCACACCAAGTCTCTGTCTCTCCTCCAGCCACACCAGGTCTCTGTCTCTCCACCAGCCACACCAAGTCTCTGTCTCTCCTCCAGCCACACCAGGTCTCTGTCTCTCCTCCAGCCACACCAAGTCTCTGTCTCTACACCAGCCACACCAAGTCTCTGTCTCTCCTCCAGCCACACCAGGTCTCTGTCTCTCCTCCAGCCACACCAAGTCTATGTCTCTCCTCTAGCCACACCAAGTCTCTGTCTCTCCTCCAGCCACACCAAGTCTCTGTCTCTCCTCCAGCCACACCAGGTCTCTGTCTCTCCTCCAGCCACACCAGGTCTCTGTCTCTCCTCCAGCCACACCAAGTCTCTGTCTCTCCTCCAGCCACACCAGGTCTCTGTCTCTCCTCCAGCAACACCAAGTCTCTGTCTCACCTCCAGCCACACCAAGTCTCTGTCTCTCCTCCAGCCACACCAGGTCTCTGTCTCTCCTCCAGCCACACCAGGTCTCTGTCTCTCCTCCAGCCACACCAGGTCTCTGTCTCTCCACCAGCCACACCAGTTCAGTTTCCCCACCAGCCACACCAGGTCTGTGACACGGTTTTAAATACATTTCTCATGTTCAAAGTCAAGACACACAATGGTAAATACATTTGAAATAAGCCTACATTTGGTCCCATAATAAAAAATGTTTAATGTTTACAGAAAGCTTGGAATAAAGGAATAAAAGCATTATAGTATTAAACACACCAGGTCTCTGTCCCTACACCAACCACACCAGTTCAGTTTCCCCACCAGCCACACCAGTTCTCTGTCTCACCTCCAGCCACACCAGTTCTCTGTCTCACCACCAGCCACACCAGTTCTCTGTCTCACCTCCAGCCACACCAGTTCTCCGTCTCACCTCCAGCCACACCCAGTTCTCTGTCTCACCTCCAGCCACACCAGTTCTGTCTCACCTCCAGCCACACCAGTTCTCTGTCTCACCTCCAGCCACACCAGTTCTCCGTCTCACCTCCAGCCACACCAGTTCTCTGTCTCACCTCCAGCCACACCAGTTCTGTCTCACCACCAGCCACACCAGTTCTCTGTCTCACCTCCAGCCACACCAGTTCTCCGTCTCACCTCCAGCCACACCAGTTCTCTGTCTCACCTCCAGCCACACCAGTTCTCCATCTCTCCACCAGCCACACCAGTTCTCTGTCTCACCACCAGCCACACCAGTTCTGTCTCTCCACCAGCCACACCAGTTCTCCGTCTCTCCACCAGCCACACCAGTTCTCCGTCTCATCACCAGCCACACCAGTTCTCTGTCTCACCTCCAGCCACACCAGTTCTGTCTCACCTCCAGCCACACCAGTTCTCCATCTCACCACCAGCCACACCAGTTCAGTTTCCCCACCAGCCACACCAGTTCTCTGTCTCACCACCAGCCACACCCAGGTCTCTGTCTCTCCACCAGCCACACCAGTTCAGTTTCCCCACCAGCCACACCAGTTCTCTGTCTCACCTCCAGCCACACCAGTTCTCCATCTCACCTCCAGCCACACCAGTTCTCCGTCTCTCCACCAGCCACATCAGGTCTCTGTCTCTCCACCAGCCACACCAGTTCAGTTTCCCCACCAGCCACACCAGTTCTCTGTCTCACCTCCAGCCACACCAGTTCTCCATCTCACCTCCAGCCACACCAGTTCAGTCTCACCTCCAGCCACACCAGTTCTCTGTCTCACCTCCAGCCACACCAGTTCTCTGTCTCACCTCCAGCCACACCAGTTCTCTGTCTCACCTCCAGCCACACCAGTTCTCCGTCTCTCCACCAGCCACACCAGTTCTCCATCTCACCTCCAGCCACACCAGTTCTCCATCTCACCTCCAGCCACACCAGTTCTCCATCTCACCTCCAGCCACATCAGTTCTCCGTCTCTCCACCAGCCACACCAGGTCTCTGTCTCACCACCAGCCACACCAGTTCAGTTTCCCCACCAGCCACACCAGTTCTCTGTCTCACCTCCAGCCACACCAGTTCTCTGTCTCACCTCCAGCCACACCAGTTCTCCATCTCACCTCCAGCCACACCAGTTCTCCGTCTCTCCACCAGCCACACCAGTTCTCTGTCTCACCACCAGCCACACCAGTTCAGTTTCCCCACCAGCCACACCAGTTCTCTGTCTCACCTCCAGCCACACCAGTTCTCCATCTCACCTCCAGCCACACCAGTTCAGTCTCACCTCCAGCCACACCAGTTCTCTGTCTCACCTCCAGCCACACCAGTTCTCTGTCTCACCTCCAGCCACAGCAGTTCTCTGTCTCACCTCCAGCCACACCAGTTCTCCGTCTCTCCACCAGCCACACCAGTTCTCCATCTCACCTCCAGCCACACCAGTTCTCCATCTCACCTCCAGCCACACCAGTTCTCTGTCTCACCTTCAGCCACACCAGTTCTCTGTCTCACCTCCAGCCACACCAGTTCTCTGTCTCACCTCCAGCCACACCAGTTCTCTGTCTCACCTCCAGCCACACCAGTTCTCTGTCTCACCTCCAGCCACACCAGGTCTCTGTCTCTCCTCCAGCCACACCAAGTCTATGTCTCTCCTCCAGCCACACCAAGTCTCTGTCTCTCCTCCAGCCACACCAAGTCTCTGTCTCTCCTCCAGCCACACCAGGTCTCTGTCTCTCCTCCAGCCACACCAGGTCTCTGTCTCTCCTCCAGCCACACCAAGTCTCTGTCTCTCCTCCAGCCACACCATGTCTCCATCTCACCACCAGCCACACCAGTTCAGTTTCCCCACCAGCCACACCAGTTCTCTGTCTCACCACCAGCCACACCAGGTCTCTGTCTCTCCACCAGCCACACCAGTTCAGTTTCCCCACCAGCCACACCAGTTCTCTGTCTCACCTCCAGCCACACCAGTTCTCCATCTCACCTCCAGCCACACCAGTTCTCCGTCTCTCCACCAGCCACATCAGGTCTCTGTCTCTCCACCAGCCACACCAGTTCAGTTTCCCCACCAGCCACACCAGTTCTCTGTCTCACCTCCAGCCACACCAGTTCTCCATCTCACCTCCAGCCACACCAGTTCAGTCTCACCTCCAGCCACACCAGTTCTCTGTCTCACCTCCAGCCACACCAGTTCTATGTCTCACCTCCAGCCACACCAGTTCTCTGTCTCACCTCCCAGCCACACCAGTTCTCCGTCTCTCCACCAGCCACACCAGTTCTCCATCTCACCTCCAGCCACACCAGCTCTCCATCTCACCTCCAGCCACACCAGTTCTCCATCTCACCTCCAGCCACACCAGTTCTCCATCTCACCTCCAGCCACATCAGTTCTCCGTCTCTCCACCAGCCACACCAGGTCTCTGTCTCACCACCAGCCACACCAGTTCAGTTTCCCCACCAGCCACACCAGTTCTCTGTCTCACCTCCAGCCACACCAGTTCTCTGTCTCACCTCCAGCCACACCAGTTCTCCATCTCACCTCCAGCCACACCAGTTCTCCGTCTCTCCACCAGCCACACCAGTTCTCTGTCTCACCACCAGCCACACCAGTTCAGTTTCCCCACCAGCCACACCAGTTCTCTGTCTCACCTCCAGCCACACCAGTTCTCCATCTCACCTCCAGCCACACCAGTTCAGCCTCACCTCCAGCCACACCAGTTCTCTGTCTCACCTCCAGCCACACCAGTTCTCTGTCTCACCTCCAGCCACACCAGTTCTCTGTCTCACCTCCAGCCACACCAGTTCTCCGTCTCTCCACCAGCCACACCAGTTCTCCATCTCACCTCCAGCCACACCAGTTCTCCATCTCACCTCCAGCCACACCAGTTCTCTGTCTCACCTCCAGCCACACCAGTTCTCTGTCTCACCTCCAGCCACACCAGTTCTCTGTCTCTCCTCCAGCCACACCAGGTCTCTGTCTCTCCTCCAGCCACACCAGGTCTCTGTCTCTCCACCAGCCACACCAGTTCAGTTTCCCCACCAGCCACACCAGGTCTGTGACACGGTTTTAAATACATTTCTCATGTTCAAAGTCAAGACACACAATGGTAAATACATTTGAAATAAGCCTACATTTGGTCCCATTATAAAAAATGTTTAATGTTTACAGAAAGCTTGGAATAAAGGAATAAAAGCATTATAGTATTACACACACACCAGGTCTCTGTCCCTACACCAACCACACCAGTTCAGTTTCCCCACCAGCCACACCAGTTCTCTGTCTCACCTCCAGCCACACCAGTTCTCTGTGTCACCTCCAGCCACACCAGTTCTCTGTCTCACCTCCAGCCACACCAGTTCTCCGTCTCACCTCCAGCCACACCAGTTCTCTGTCTCACCTCCAGCCACACCAGTTCTGTCTCACCACCAGCCACACCAGTTCTCTGTCTCACCTCCAGCCACACCAGTTCTCCGTCTCACCTCCAGCCACACCAGTTCTCTGTCTCACCTCCAGCCACACCAGTTCTCCATCTCTCCACCAGCCACACCAGTTCTCTGTCTCACCACCAGCCACACCAGTTCTGTCTCACCACCAGCCACACCAGTTCTCCGTCTCTCCACCAGCCACACCAGTTCTCCGTCTCTCCACCAGCCACACCAGTTCTCTGTCTCACCTCCAGCCACACCAGTTCTGTCTCACCTCCAGCCACACCAGTTCTCCATCTCACCACCAGCCACACCAGTTCAGTTTCCCCACCAGCCACACCAGTTCTCTGTCTCACCACCAGCCACACCAGGTCTCTGTCTCTCCACCAGCCACACCAGTTCAGTTTCCCCACCAGCCACACCAGTTCTCTGTCTCACCTCCAGCCACACCAGTTCTCCATCTCACCTCCAGCCACACCAGTTCTCCGTCTCTCCACCAGCCACATCAGGTCTCTGTCTCTCCACCAGCCACACCAGTTCAGTTTCCCCACCAGCCACACCAGTTCTCTGTCTCACCTCCAGCCACACCAGTTCTCCATCTCACCTCCAGCCACACCAGTTCAGTCTCACCTCCAGCCACACCAGTTCTCTGTCTCACCTCCAGCCACACCAGTTCTCTGTCTCACCTCCAGCCACACCAGTTCTCTGTCTCACCTCCAGCCACACCAGTTCTCCGTCTCTCCACCAGCCACACCAGTTCTCCATCTCACCTCCAGCCACACCAGTTCTCCATCTCACCTCCAGCCACACCAGTTCTCCATCTCACCTCCAGCCACACCAGTTCTCCATCTCACCTCCAGCCACACCAGTTCTCCGTCTCTCCACCAGCCACACCAGGTCTCTGTCTCACCACCAGCCACACCAGTTCAGTTTCCCCACCAGCCACACCAGTTCTCTGTCTCACCTCCAGCCACACCAGTTCTCTGTCTCACCTCCAGCCACACCAGTTCTCCATCTCACCTCCAGCCACACCAGTTCTCCGTCTCTCCACCAGCCACACCAGTTCTCTGTCTCACCTCCAGCCACACCAGTTCTCCATCTCACCTCCAGCCACACCAGTTCAGTCTCACCTCCAGCCACACCAGTTCTCTGTCTCACCTCCAGCCACACCAGTTCTCTGTCTCACCTCCAGCCACACCAGTTCTCTGTCTCACCTCCAGCCACACCAGTTCTCCGTCTCTCCACCAGCCACACCAGTTCTCCATCTCACCTCCAGCCACACCAGTTCTCTGTCTCACCTCCAGCCACACCAGTTCTCTGTCTCACCTCCAGCCACACCAGTTCTCTGTCTCACCTCCAGCCACACCAGTTCTCTGTCTCACCTCCAGCCACACCAGTTCTCTGTCTCACCTCCAGCCACACCAGTTCTCTGTCTCACCTCCAGCCACACCAGTTCTCTGTCTCACCTCCAGCCACACCAGTTCTCCGTCTCTCCACCAGCCACACCAGTTCTCCATCTCACCTCCAGCCACACCAGTTCTCCATCTCACCTCCAGCCACACCAGTTCTCTGTCTCACCTCCAGCCACACCAGTTCTCCATCTCACCTCCAGCCCACCAGTTCTCCATCTCACCTCCAGCCACACCAGTTCTCTGTCTCACCACCAGCCACACCAGTTCTCTGTCTCACCTCCAGCCACACCAGTTCTCTGTCTCACCACCAACCACACCAGTTTTCCGTCTCTCCACCAGCCACACCAGTTCTCCATCTCACCTCCAGCCACACCAGTTCTCCATCTCACCTCCAGCCACACCAGTTCTCTGTCTCACCTCCAGCCACACCAGTTCTCTGTCTCACCTCCAGCCACACCAGTTCTCTGTCTCACCTCCAGCCACACCAGTTCTCTGTCTCACCTCCAGCCACACCTTAGTTCTCTGTCTCACCTCCAGCCACACCAGGTCTCTGTCTCTCCTCCAGCCACACCAAGTCTATGTCTCTCCTCCAGCCACACCAAGTCTCTGTCTCTCCTCCAGCCACACCAAAGTCTCTGTCTCTCCTCCAGCCACACCAGGTCTCTGTCTCTCCTCCAGCCACACCAGGTCTCTGTCTCTCCTCCAGCCACACCAAGTCTCTGTCTCTCCTCCAGCCACACCATGTCTCCATCTCACCACCAGCCACACCAGTTCCAGTTTCCCCACCAGCCACACCAGTTCTCTGTCTCACCACCAGCCACACCAGGTCTCTGTCTCTCCACCAGCCACACCAGTTCAGTTTCCCCACCAGCCACACCAGTTCTCTGTCTCACCTCCAGCCACCAGTTCTCCATCTCACCTCCCAGCCACACCAGTTCTCCGTCTCTCCACCAGCCATCAGGTCTCTGTCTCTCCACCAGCCACACCAGTTCAGTTTCCCCACCAGCCACACCAGTTCTCTGTCTCACCTCAGCCACACCAGTTCTCCATCTCACCTCCAGCCACACCAGTTCAGTCTCACCTCCAGCCACACCCAGTTCTCTGTCTCACCTCCAGCCACACCAGTTCTATGTCTCACCTCCAGCCACACCAGTTCTCTGTCTCACCTCCAGCCACACCAGTTCTCCGTCTCTCCACCAGCCACACCAGTTCTCCATCTCACCTCCAGCCACACCAGCTCTCCATCTCACCTCCAGCCACACCAGTTCTCCATCTCACCTCCAGCCACACCAGTTCCTCCATCTCACCTCCAGCCACATCAGTTCTCAGTCTCTCCACCAGCCACACCAGGTCTCTGTCTCACCACCAGCCACACCAGTTCAGTTTCCCCACCAGCCACACCAGTTCTCTGTCTCACCTCCAGTTCTCTGTCTCACCCTCCAGTTCTCCATCTCACCTCCAGCCACACCAGTTCAGCCTGCCTCCAGCACCAGTTCTCTGTCTCACCTCCAGCCACCAGTTCTCTGTCTCACCTCCAGCCACACCAGTTCTCCATCACCTCCAGCCACACCAGTTCTCCGTCTACTCCACCAGCCACACCAGTTCTCTGTCTCACCACCAGCCACACCAGTTCAGTTTCCCCACCAGCCACACCAGTTCTCTGTCTCCTCCAGCCACCAGCCACCAGTTCTCCATCTCACCTCCAGCCACACCAGTCTCTCCACCAGCCACACCAGTCTCTGTCCACCACCAGCCACACCAGTTCAGTTCCCCACCAGCCACACCAGTTCTCTGTCTCACCTCCAGCCACCAGTTCTCTGTCTCACCTCCAGCCACACCAGTTCTCCATCTCACCTCCAGCCACACAGTTCTCTGTCTCTCCACCAGCCACACCAGTTCTCTGTCTCACCTCCAGCCACACCAGTTCTCCATCTCACCTCCAGCCACACAGTTCAGTTCTCCATCTCACCTCCAGCCACACCAGTTCTCTGTCTCTCCAGTTCTCTGTCTCACCTCCAGCCACACCCCAGTTCTCCGTCTCTCCACCAGCCACACCAGTTTCCATCTCACCACCAGCCACACCAGTTCTCTGTCTCACCTCCAGCCACACCAGTTCTCTGTCTCACCTCCAGCCACACCAGTTCTCTGTCTCACCCTCCAGCCACACCAAGTTCTCTGTCTCACCTCCAGCCACACCAGTTCTCTGTCTCTCCAGCCACACCAGTTCTCTGTCTCACCACCAGCCACACCAGTTCTCTGTCTCACCTCCAGCCACACCAGTTCAGTTTCCCCACCAGCCACACCAGTTCTCTGTCTCACACCTCCAGCCACACCAGTTCTCCATCTCACCTCCATCTCACCTCCAGCCACACCAGTTCAGTCTCACCTCCAGCCATCTCACTCCAGCCACACCAGTTCTCTGTCTCACCTCCAGCCACACCAGTTCTCTGTCTCACCTCCAGCCACAGCAGTTCTCTGTCTCACCTCCAGCCACACCAGTTCTCCGTCTCTCCACCAGCCACACCAGTTCTCCATCTCACCTCCAGCCACACCAGTTCTCCATCTCACCTCCAGCCACCAGTTCTCTGTCTCACCTTCAGCCACACCAGTTCTCTGTCTCACCTCCAGCCACACCAGTTCTCTGTCTCACCTCCAGCCACACCAGTTCTCTGTCTCACCTCCAGCCACACCAGTTCTCTGTCTCACCTCCAGCCACACCAGGTCTCTGTCTCTCCTCCAGCCACACCAAGTCTATGTCTCTCCTCCAGCCACACCAAGTCTCTGTCTCTCCTCCAGCCACACCAAGTCTCTGTCTCTCCTCAGCCACACCAGGTCTCTGTCTCTCCTCCAGCCACACCAGGTCTCTGTCTCTCCTCCAGCCACACCAAGTCTCTGTCTCTCCTCCAGCCACACCATGTCTCCATCTCACCACCAGCCACACCAGTTCAGTTTCCCCACCAGCCACACCAGTTCTCTGTCTCACCACCAGCCACACCAGGTCTCTGTCTCTCCACCAGCCACACCAGTTCAGTTTCCCCCACCAGCCACACCAGTTCTCTGTCTCACCTCCAGCCACACCAGTTCTCCATCTCACCTCCAGCCACACCAGTTCTCCGTCTCTCCACCAGCCACATCAGGTCTCTGTCTCTCCACCAGCCACACCAGTTCAGTTTCCCCACCAGCCACACCAGTTCTCTGTCTCACCTCCAGCCACACCAGTTCTCCATCTCACCTCCAGCCACACCAGTTCAGTCTCACCTCCAGCCACACCAGTTCTCTGTCTCACCTCCAGCCACACCAGTTCTATGTCTCACCTCCAGCCACACCAGTTCTCTGTCTCACCTCCAGCCACACCAGTTCTCCGTCTCTCCACCAGCCCACCAGTTCTCCATCTCACCTCCAGCCACACCAGCTCTCCATCTCACCTCCAGCCACACCAGTTCTCCATCTCACCTCCAGCCACACCAGTTCTCCATCTCACCTCCAGCCACATCAGTTCTCCGTCTCTCCACCAGCCACACCAGGTCTCTGTCTCACCACCAGCCACACCAGTTCAGTTTCCCCACCAGCCACACCAGTTCTCTGTCTCACCTCCAGCCACACCAGTTCTCCATCTCACCTCCAGCCACACCAGTTCAGCCACCTCCCAGCCACACCAGTTCTCTGTCTCACCTCCAGCCACACCAGTTCTCTGTCTCACCTCCAGCCACACCAGTTCTCCATCTCACCTCCAGCCACCAGTTCTCCGTCTCTCCACCAGCCACACCAGTTCTCTGTCTCACCACCAGCCACACCAGTTCAGTTTCCCCACCAGCCACACCAGTTCTCTGTCTCACCTCCAGCCACACCAGTTCTCCATCTCACCTCCAGCCACACCAGTTCAGCCTCACCTCCAGCCACACCAGTTCTCTGTCTCACCTCCAGCCACACCAGTTCTCTGTCTCACCTCCAGCCACACCAGTTCTCCATCTCACCTCCAGCCACACCAGTTCTCCGTCTCTCCACCAGCCACACCAGTTCTCTGTCTCACCACCAGCCACACCAGTTCAGTTTCCCCACCAGCCACACCAGTTCTCTGTCTCACCTCCAGCCACACCAGTTCTCCATCTCACCTCCAGCCACACCAGTTCAGCCTCACCTCCAGCCACACCAGTTCTCTGTCTCACCTCCAGCCACACCAGTTCTCTGTCTCACCTCCAGCCACACCAGTTCTCTGTCTCACCTCCAGCCACACCAGTTCTCCGTCTCTCCACCAGCCACACCAGTTCTCCATCTCACCTCCAGCCACACCAGTTCTCCATCTCACCTCCAGCCACACCAGTTCTCTGTCTCACCTCCAGCCACACCAGTTCTCTGTCTCACCTCCAGCCACACCAGTTCTCTGTCTCTCCTCCAGCCACACCAGGTCTCTGTCTCTCCTCCAGCCACACCAGGTCTCTGTCTCTCCACCAGCCACACCAGTTCAGTTTCCCCACCAGCCACACCAGGTCTGTGACACGGTTTTAAATACATTTCTCATGTTCAAAGTCAAGACACACAATGGTAAATACATTTGAAATAAGCCTACATTTGGTCCCATTATAAAAAATGTTTAATGTTTACAGAAAGCTTGGAATAAAGGAATAAAAGCATTATAGTATTACACACACCAGGTCTCTGTCCCTACACCAACCACACCAGTTCAGTTTCCCCACCAGCCACACCAGTTCTCTGTCTCACCTCCAGCCACACCAGTTCTCTGTGTCACCTCCAGCCACACCAGTTCTCTGTCTCACCTCCAGCCACACCAGTTCTCCGTCTCACCTCCAGCCACACCAGTTCTCTGTCTCACCTCCAGCCACCAGTTCTGTCTCACCACCAGCCACACCAGTTCTCTGTCTCACCTCCAGCCACACCAGTTCTCCGTCTCACCTCCAGCCACACCAGTTCTCTGTCTCACCTCCAGCCACACCAGTTCTCCATCTCTCCACCAGCCACACCAGTTCTCTGTCTCACCACCAGCCACACCAGTTCTGTCTCACCACCAGCCACACCAGTTCTCCGTCTCTCCACCAGCCACACCAGTTCTCCGTCTCTCCACCAGCCACCAGTTCTCTGTCTCACCTCCAGCCACACCAGTTCTGTCTCACCTCCAGCCACACCAGTTCTCCATCTCACCACCAGCCACACCAGTTCAGTTTCCCCACCAGCCACACCAGTTCTCTGTCTCACCACCAGCCACACCAGGTCTCTGTCTCTCCACCAGCCACACCAGTTCAGTTTCCCCACCAGCCACACCAGTTCTCTGTCTCACCTCCAGCCACACCAGTTCTCCATCTCACCTCCAGCCACACCAGTTCTCCGTCTCTCCACCAGCCACATCAGGTCTCTGTCTCTCCACCAGCCACACCAGTTCAGTTTCCCCACCAGCCACACCAGTTCTCTGTCTCACCTCCAGCCACACCAGTTCTCCATCACCTCCAGCCACACCAGTTCAGTCTCACCTCCAGCCACACCAGTTCTCTGTCTCACCTCCAGCCACACCAGTTCTCTGTCTCACCTCCAGCCACACCAGTTCTCTGTCTCACCTCCAGCCACACCAGTTCTCCGTCTCTCCACCAGCCACACCAGTTCTCCATCTCACCTCCAGCCACACCAGTTCTCCATCTCACCTCCAGCCACACCAGTTCTCCATCTCACCTCCAGCCACACCAGTTCTCCATCTCTCACCTCCAGCCACACCAGTTCTCCGTCTCTCCACCAGCCACACCAGGTCTCTGTCTCACCACCAGCCACACCAGTTCAGTTTCCCCACCAGCCACACCAGTTCTCTGTCTCACCTCCAGCCACACCAGTTCTCTGTCTCACCTCCAGCCACACCAGTTCTCCATCTCACCTCCAGCCACACCAGTTCTCCGTCTCTCCACCAGCCACACCAGTTCTCTGTCTCACCTCCAGCCACACCAGTTCTCCATCTCATCTCCAGCCACACCAGTTCAGTCTCACCTCCAGCCACACCAGTTCTCTGTCTCACCTCCAGCCACACCAGTTCTCTGTCTCACCTCCAGCCACACCAGTTCTCTGTCTCACCTCCAGCCACACCAGTTCTCCGTCTCTCCACCAGCCACACCAGTTCTCCATCTCACCTCCAGCCACACCAGTTCTCTGTCTCACCTCCAGCCACACCAGTTCTCTGTCTCACCTCCAGCCACACCAGTTCTCTGTCTCACCTCCAGCCACACCAGTTCTCTGTCTCACCTCCAGCCACCAGTTCTCTGTCTCACCTCCAGCCACACCAGTTCTCTGTCTCACCTCCAGCCACACCAGTTCTCTCTGTCTCACCTCCAGCCACACCAGTTCTCCGTCTCTCCACCAGCCCACCAGTTCTCCATCTCACCTCCAGCCACACCAGTTCTCCATCTCACCTCCAGCCACACCAGTTCTCTGTCTCACCTCCAGCCCACACCAGTTCTCCATCTCACCTCCAGCCACACCAGTTCTCCATCTCACCTCCAGCCACACCAGTTCTCTGTCTCACCACCAGCCACACCAGTTCTCTGTCTCACCTCCAGCCACACCAGTTCTCTGTCTCACCACCAGCCACACCAGTTCAGTCTCACCTCCAGCCACCAGTTCTCTCCATCTCACCTCCAGCCACACCAGTTCTCCATCTCACCTCCAGCCACACCAGTTCTCTGTCTCACCTCCAGCCACACCAGTTCTCTGTCTCACCTCCAGCCACACCAGTTCTCTGTCTCACCTCCAGCCACACCAGTTCTCCTGTCTCACCTCCAGCCACACCAGTTCTCTGTCTCACCTCCAGCCACACCAGGTCTCTGTCTCTCCTCCAGCCACACCAAGTCTCTGTCTCTCCTCCAGCCACACCAAGTCTCTGTCTCACCTCCAGCCACACCAAGTCTCTGTCTCTCCTCCAGCCACACCAGGTCTCTGTCTCTCCTCCAGCCCACCAGTTCTCTGTCTCTCCTCCAGCCACACCAAAGTCTCTGTCTCTCCTCCAGCCACACCATGTCTCCATCTCACCACCAGCCACACCAGTTCAGTTTCCCCACCAGCCACACCAGTTCTCTGTCTCACCACCAGCTACACCAGGTCTCTGTCTCACCACCAGCCACACCAGTTCAGTTTCCCCACCAGCCACACCAGTTCTCCATCTCACCTCCAGCCACACCAGTTCTCCATCTCACCTCCAGCACACCAGTTCTCCGTCTCTCCACCAGCCACATCAGGTCTCTGTCTCTCCCACCAGCCACACCAGTTCTCTGTTCCCCACCAGCCACACCAGTTCTCTGTCTCACCTCCAGCCACACCAGTTCTCCATCTCACCTCCAGCCACACCAGTTCAGTCTCTCCTCCAGCCACACCAGTTCTCTGTCTCACCTCCAGCCACACCAGTTCTATGTCTCACCTCCAGCCACACCAGTTCTCTGTCTCACCTCCAGCCACACCAGTTCTCCGTCTCTCCCTCCAGCCACACCAGTTCTCCATCTCACCTCCAGCCACACCAGCTCTCCATCTCACCTCCAGCCACACCAGTTCTCCATCTCACCTCCAGCCACACCAGTTCTCCATCTCACCACCAGCCACATCAGTTCTCCGTCTCTCCACCAGCCACACCAGTCTCACCACCAGCCACACCAGTTCAGTTTCCACCAGCCACACCAGTTCTCTGTCTCACCTCCAGCCACACCAGTTCTCCATCTCACCTCCAGCCACACCAGTTCAGCCTCACCTCCAGCCACACCAGTTCTCTGTCTCACCTCCAGCCACACCAGTTCTCTGTCTCACCTCCAGCCACACCAGTTCTCCATCTCACCTCCAGCCACACCAGTTCTCCGTCTCTCCACCAGCCACACCAGTTCTCTGTCTCACCACCAGCCACACCAGTTCAGTTCCCCACCAGCCACACCAGTTCTCTGTCTCACCTCCAGCCACACCAGTTCTCATCTCACCTCCAGCCACCAGTTCTCCATCTCACCTCCAGCCACACCAGTTCTCCGTCTCTCCTCCAGCCACACCAGGTCTCTGTCTCACCACCAGCCACACCAGTTCAGTTTCCCCACCAGCCACACCAGTTCTCTGTCTCACCTCAGCCACACCAGTTCTCATCTCACCTCCAGCCACACCAGTTCTCCATCTCACCTCCAGCCACACCAGTTCTCCGTCTCTCCACCAGCCACACCAGTTCTCTGTCTCACCTCCAGCCACACCAGTTCTCCATCTCACCTCCAGCCACACCAGTTCTCAGTCTCACCTCCAGCCACACCAGTTCTCTGTCTCACCTCCAGCCACACCAGTTCTCTGTCTCACCTCCAGCCACACCAGTTCTCAGTCTCACCTCCAGCCACACCAGTTCTCTGTCTCACCACCAGCCACACCAGTTCTCCATCTCACCTCCAGCCACCAGTTCTCTCACCTCCAGCCACACCAGTTCTCTGTCTCACCTCCAGCCACACCAGTTCTCTGTCTCACCTCCAGCCACACCAGTTCTCTGTCTCACCTCCAGCCACACCAGTTCTCTGTCTCACCTCCAGCCACACCAGTTCTCTGTCTCTCCTCCAGCCACACCAGTTCTCTGTCTCACCTCCAGCCACACCAGTTCTCCGTCTCTCCTCCAGCCACACCAGTTCTCCATCTCACTCCAGCCACACCAGTTCTCCATCTCACACTCCAGCCACACCAGTTCTCTGTCTCACCTCCAGCCACACCAGTTCTCCATCTCACCTCCAGCCACACCAGTTCTCCATCTCACCTCCAGCCACACCAGTTCTCTGTCTCACCACCAGCCACACCAGTTCTCTGTCTCACCTCCAGCCACACCAGTTCTCTGTCTCACCACCAGCCACACCAGTTCTCCATCTCTCCACCAGCCACACCAGTTCTCCATCTCACCTCCAGCCACACCAGTTCTCCATCTCACCTCCAGCCACACCAGTTCTCCGTCTCACCTCCAGCCACACCAGTTCTGTCTCACCTCCAGCCACACCAGTTCTCTGTCTCACCTCCAGCCACACCAGTTCTCCGTCTCTCCACCAGCCACACCAGTTCTCCGTCTCTCCACCAGCCACACCAGTTCTCCGTCTCACCTCCAGCCACACCAGTTCTCCATCTCACCTCCAGCCACACCAGTTCTCCATCTCACCTCCAGCCACACCAGTTCTCCATCTCACCTCCAGCCACACCAGTTCTCCGTCTCTCCACCAGCCACACCAGGTCTCTGTCTCTCCACCAGCCACACCAGTTCAGTTTCCCCACCAGCCACACCAGTTCTCTGTCTCACCTCCAGCCACACCAGTTCTCCATCTAACCTCCAGCCACACCAGTTCAGTCTCACCTCCAGCCACACCAGTTCTCCATCTCACCTCCAGCCACACCAGTTCTCTGTCTCACCTCCAGCCACACCAGTTCTCCATCTCACCTCCAGCCACACCAGTTCTCCATCTCACCTCCAGCCACACCAGTTCTCTGTCTCTCCACCAGCCACACCAGGTCTCTGTCTCTCCACCAGCCACACCAGTTCTCTGTCTCACTACCAGCCACACCAGTTCAGTTTCCCCACCAGCCACACCAGTTCTCTGTCTCACCTCCAGCCACACAAGTTCTCCATCTCACCTCCAGCCACACCAGTTCAGTCTCACCTCCAGCCACACCAGTTCTCTGTCTCACCTCCAGCCACACCAGTTCTCCGTCTCACCTCCAGCCACACCAGTTCTCCATCTCACCTCCAGCCACACCAGTTCAGTCTCACCTCCAGCCACACCAGTTCTCCGTCTCTCCACCAGCCACACCAGGTCTCTGTCTCTCCACCAGCCACACCAGTTCTCTGTCTCACTACCAGCCACACCAGTTCAGTTTCCCCACCAGCCACACCAGTTCTCTGTCTCACCTCCAGCCACACAAGTTCTCCATCTCACCTCCAGCCACACCAGTTCAGTCTCACCTCCAGCCACACCAGTTCTCTGTCTCACCTCCAGCCACACCAGTTCTCCGTCTCACCTCCAGCCACACCAGTTCTCCATCTCACCTCCAGCCACACCAGTTCAGTCTCACCTCCAGCCACACCAGTTCTCCGTCTCTCCACCAGCCACACCAGTTCTCCATCTCACCTCCAGCCACACCAGTTCTCCATCTCACCTCCAGCCACACCAGTTCTCTGTCTCACCTCCAGCCACACCAGTTCTCTGTCTCACCTCCAGCCACACCAGTTCTCTGTCTCACCTCCAGCCACACCTGTTCTCTGTCTCACCTCCAGCCACACCAGTTCTCCGTCTCACCTCCAGCCACACCAGTTCTCCGTCTCACCTCCAGCCACACCAGTTCTCCGTCTCTCCACCAGCCACACCAGTTCTCCATCTCACCTCCAGCCACACCAGTTCTCCATCTCACCTCCAGCCACACCAGTTCTCCATCTCACCTCCAGCCACACCAGTTCTCCATCTCACCTCCAGCCACACCAGTTCTCTGTCTCTCCACCAGCCACACCAGGTCTCTGTCTCTCCACCAGCCACACCAGTTCAGTTTCCCCACCAGCCACACCAGTTCTCTGTCTCACCTCCAGCCACACCAGTTCTCCATCTCACCTCCAGCCACACCAGTTCAGTCTCACCTCCAGCCACACCAGTTCTCTGTCTCACCTCCAGCCACACCAGTTCTCCGTCTCTCCACCAGCCACACCAGTTCTCCATCTCACCTCCAGCCACACCAGTTCTCCATCTCACCTCCAGCCACACCAGTTCTCTGTCTCACCTCCAGCCACACCAGTTGTCCGTCTCTCCACCAGCCACACCAGTTCTCCGTCTCACCTCCAGCCACACCAGTTCTCCGTCTCTCCACCAGCCACACCAGTTCTCCATCTCACCTCCAGCCACACCAGTTCTCTGTCTCACCTCCAGCCACACCAGTTCTCCGTCTCTCCACCAGCCACACCAGTTCTCCATCTCACCTCCAGCCACACCAGTTCTCCATCTCACCTCCAGCCACACCAGTTCTCCATCTCACCTCCAGCCACACCAGTTCTCCGTCTCACCTCCAGCCACACCAGTTCTCCGTCTCTCCACCAGCCACACCAGTTCTCCATCTCACCTCCAGCCACACCAGTTCTCCATCTCATCTCCAGCCACACCAGTTCTCCATCTCACCTCCAGCCACACCAGTTCTCCATCTCACCTCCAGCCACACCAGTTCTCCATCTCTCCACCAGCCACACCAGTTCTCCATCTCACCACCAGCCTTTTTTTCACACCTAAAGGAATCCTGAACATCCATGATAAAACAGCTATATTTTATATTACTGCTAACACAGGAAACATCCTGCGTGAATACAAAACAGTGAAATTGTGAAAATTCCAAGCTGCGTATATTTGGATAATTTCCTAAGCAAGTCTACATCTCTAATGGTCCCCTCGTCCATTTATAGTGCACTTCAAAAGTAGTGCAGGCATAGGTTACCATTTAGGAAGATTTCCCAAACCAATTATTTCCCTTTTAAGTATTACAACAACAACAAAATCACATGAATACAAATAACTTGTCATTTTTTTGCTGGCATTCCTACTGCAAACAAACCAAACGATGAATTTATTCTGAAATTAAATTTGCGAATCAATAATGAGGATGGTCTAAACCAGGCATCTGTTTCTTTCTATGTTAATCTCATTGCACCTCATATAGGTCTGCGTACCAAATAGCATCCTATACCTTATACAGAGCACTACTTTTGACCAGAGCCTTATCTAAGTAGTGCACTATGTAGGGAATACAGTGTTACTTGGGACGTAGATGTAGTGGAGGGCAAGCTAATGTTCTAATGTTCAAGTCAACACCATGGATTTACGTTTGTTTTGTGACACGGTTTTAAATACATTTATCATGTTCAAAGTCAAGACACACAATGGTAAATACATTTGAAATAAGCCTACATTTGGTCCCATAATAAAAAATGTTTAATGTTTACAGAAAGCTTGGAATAAAGGAATAATAGCATTATAGTATTACACACACACACACACACACACACACACACACACACACACACACATGACGCGCGCACACACACGCACACACACACACACACACCCACACACACACTGAACTACAATATCAAAAGATGCGCATTAATTTCCCTGGTGCTTCCCTCATCTCTACTCCTCTTCTTGGCTCAGTTTTTACTCTGTTGAAGACAGAGGTAGAATGAGTAACGATAAATTGGCTATATACACAGGGTACCAGTGCCGAGTCGATGTGCAGAGTGCAGTGGTGCATTGAATATTCAGACCCATTGACTTGTTCAACATTTTGTTACGTTACAGCCTTATTCACAAAATGGAATAAATGGTTGTTTTCTGTCCGACATTTTTAAATGGCTTTAAGTGAACAGAGAAAGTCAGAACAGTCAAGTATGTATTTTTTAGAGTCGGCTCAAATTAGTTATTGTCAGGCATAGGTGTAATAGGTGGCAGGGAAGTCAGGCGCAGGAGAGTCAAACTGAGTGTAAAATGGAGTCTTTTAATAAAGTCCACGGAGTATGCTCCATAACAATAAATGTACAAACAAACCAAACATGGGTACGAGGACCCGACGCGCACCTATACAACATCACACTACATTGACAATAAAACAATCTCTGACAAAGACATGAGGGGAAACAGAGAGTTAAATACACAACAGGTAATGAATGGGATTGAAAACAGGTGTGTGGGAAGACAAGACAAAACCATTGGAAAATGAAAAAAAGGATCATTGATGGCTAGAAGACTGGTGTGACGTCGAGCCCGAGCACCGCCTGAACAAGGAGGGCAACGACTTCGGTAGAAGTCGGGACATTTTCCCTCATCAATCTCACACAATACCCCATAATGACATCACAATACCCCATAATGATCTCACAGTACCCCATAATGACAAAGCAAAATCATGGTTTAAAAAAAAAATAGAAATATAACATTTATCATATGTATTCAGACCCTTTACTTTGTTGAAGCAATTTTGGCAGCAATTAGAGCATCAGTTATTTTAGGTATGACGCTACAAGCTTGGCACACCTGTATTTGGGGAGTTTCTCCCATTAGTCTCTGCAGATCTTCTCAAGCTCTGTCGGGTTGGATGGGGAAACGTTGCTGCACAACTATTTTCATATCTCTCCAGAGATGTTTGATTGGGTTCAAGTCCGGAATCTGTCTGGGACTCTCAAGGACATTCAAAGACTTGTCCAGATGCCACTCCTGCGATGTCTTAGCTGTGTGCTTAGAGTTGTTGTCCTTTTGGAAGGTGAACCTTCGCCCCAGTCTGAGGTCCTGAGCGCTCTGGGCAGGTTTTCATTAAGGATCTCTATACTTTGCTCTGTTCATCTTTCCTCGATCTTGACTAGTCTCACACTCCCTGCCCACTGAAAAACATCCCCACAGCATGATGCTGCCACCACCATGATTCACCGTAGGGATGGTGCCAGGTTTCAGGTTTCCTCCAGACGTGACACATGGCATTCAGGCCAAAGTGTTCAATCTTGGTTTCTTCCTGACCAGAGAATCTTGTTTCTCATGGTCTAGGTGTCCTTTAGGTGTCTTTGACAAACTCATGTGCCTTTTACTGAGGAGGCTGTCATCTAGCCACTGTAACATGAAGGCCTGATGGAGTGCTGCAGAGATAGTTGTCCTTCTGAAGGTTCTTCCTGGAGAAACTTCCAGAACTTGGAGCTCTGTCAGAGTGACCATCGGGTTCTTGGTGACCTCCTGACCATGCGGCCAGCTCTAGGAAAGTCTTGGTGGGTGCAAACTTCTTCCATAAGAATGATGGACGCCACTGTGTACTTGGTTTCCTTCAATGCTGCAGAAATGTTTTGATAACCTTCCCCAGATCTGTTCCTCGACACAATCCTGTCTCAGAGCTCTACAGACAATTGCTTCATCTTCATGGCTTGGGTTTTGCTCTGACATGCACTGTCATCTGTGGGACCTTATATAGACAGGTGTGCCTTTCCAAATCATGGGACTATGGTGGTCTGCTTGAAACATGTTGGTATTAAAGATTCAATCAGGAACATGTCAGCACATGCTCAGAGCACACGTCCTGGTAATCCGTCTGGCCCTGAAACCTTGTGAATGTTGACCTGTTTAAAGGTCTTACTCACGTCGGTTATGGAAAGAGTGATCACACGGATCACACACATGATGAACAGTGCAAGCTCTCAGGCATGCCTCAGTGTTTGCCTTAAAGCAAGAAGTGATTTAGCTCGTCTGGTAGGCTCGGCTGCTTCCCTTGTAGTCTGTAATAGAGTCCTACACCTTGAAAGTGGCAGCTCTACCCTTTAGCTCAGTGCGAATGTTGCCTGTAATCCATGGTCTCTGGTTGGGTATGTAATGCACAGTCACTGTGGGGACGACGTCTCATGCACTTATTGATAAAGCCAGTGACTGATGTGGTGTATTCCTCAATGCCAACGGAAGAATCCCAGAACATGTTCCAGTCTGTGATAGCAAAAGAGTCCTGTAGTTTACCATCTGCTTCATCTGACCACTTTTTTATAGACTGAGTCACTGGTGCTTCCTGCTTTCATTTTTGCTTTTAAGCAGGAATCAGGAGGATAGAATTGTAGTCAGATTTGCCAAAAGGAGGGCGAGGAGAGCTTTGTACGCTTCTCTGTGTGTGGAGTGCAGGTGATCTAGAATGCTTTTTCCCCTCTGGTTGCACATTTAACATGTGGATAAAAATTAGGTAGATAAGTAGATTTAAGTTTCCCTGCATTAAAGTCTCCGGCCACTAGGAGCGCCGCCTCTGGGTGAGTGGTTTCCTGTTTGCTTATTTCCTTATATAGCTGACTGAGTGCGGTCTTAGTGCCAGCATCTGTCTGTGGTGTGGTAAATAAACAGCCACAAAAGTATAGCCGGAAACACTCTAGGCAAGTAGTGTGGTCTGAATTTTATCACAAGATACTCTACTTCAGGCGAGCAAAATCGAGAGACTTCCCTAGATTCTGTGCACCAGTTGTTGTTTACAAATATGCACAGACCTCTCCGAGTTGGGCATCTCCGCGCGCCCACGCTTGGATTGCGTCCTACCTGACCGGTCGCCTCCTACCAGGTGGCGTGGCGAGAATCTGTCTCCTCGCCACGCGCTCTCACCACTGGTGTCCCCCAGGGCTCTGTTCTAGGCCCTCTCCTATTCTCGCTATACACCAAGTCACTTGGCTCTGTCATAACCTCACATGGTCTCTCCTATCATTGCTATGCAGACAACACACAATTAATCTTCTCCTTTCCCCTTTCTGATGACCAGGTGGCGAATCGCATCTCTGCATGTCTGGCAGACATATCAGTGTGGATGACGGATCACCACCTCAAGCTGAACCTCGGCAAGACGGAGCTGCTCTTCCTCCCGGGGAAGGACTGCCCGCTCCATGATCTCGCCATCACGGTTGACAACTCCATTGTGTCCTCCTCCCAGAGCGCTAAGAACCTTGGCGTGATCCTGGACAACACCCTGTCGTTCTCAACTAACATCAAGGCGGTGGCCCGTTCCTGTAGGTTCACACAGGAAGCGGCGCAGGTCCCAATCCAGGCACTTGTCATCTCCCGTCTGGATCACTGCAACTCGCTGTTGGCTGGGCTCCCTGCCTGTGCCATTAAACCCCTACAACTCATCCAGAATGCCGCAGCCCGTCTGGGTGTTCAACCTTCCCAAGTTCTCTCACGTCACCCCGCTCCTCCGCTCTCTCCACTGGCTTCCAGTTGAAGCTCGCATCCGCTACAAGACCATGGTGCTTGCCTACGGAGCTGTGAGGGGAACGGCACCGCAGTACCTCCAGGCTCTGATCAGGCCCTACACCCAAACAAGGGCACTGCGTTCATTCACCTCTGGCCTGCTCGCCTCCCTACCACTGAGGAAGTACAGTTCCCTCTCAGCCCAGTCAAAACTGTTCGCTGCTCTGGCCCCCCAATGGTGGAACAAACTCCTCACGACGCCAGGACAGCGGAGTCAATCACCACCTTCCGGAGACACCTGAAACCCCACCTCTTCAAGGAATACCTAGGATAGGATAAAGTAATCCTTCTCACCCCCCTTAAATGATTTAGATGCACTATTGTAAAGTGGCTGTTCCACTGGATGTCAGAAGGTGAATTCACCAATTTGTAAGTCGCTCTGGATAAGAGCGTCTGCTAAATGACTTAAATGTAAATGTAAATGTAGACCACCCGCCCCCCATGTCATCATTCAGCCACGATTCTGTGAAACGTAAGATATTACAGTTTTTGATGTCCCGCTGGTAGGATATACAGTGCCTTGCGAAAGTATTCGGCCCTCTTGAACTTTGAGACCTTTTGCCACATTTCAGGCTTCAAACATAAAGATATAAAACTGTATTTTTTTGTGAAGAATCAACAACAAGTGGGACACAATCATGAAGTGAAACGACATTTATTGGATATTTCAAACTTTTTTAACAAATAAAAAACTGAAAAATTGGGCATGCAAAATTATTCAGCCCCTTTACATTACTAATCCGAGCTGAGTGATCGCTGTGCTGATTTCCAGAAGCTCTTCTTTGCCGTAAGATACAGAGACATTATGTACAATATAAAAAATAAAAAACATAATAGCACAATTGGTTGGGCACTCGTAAAACTGCTGCCATTTCTTCCGGTTCTATTTTAATCTTGACCTCTTATAGATAATTTGTGGGCAGAACTGAAACAGAGTGTGCGAGCAAGGAGGACTACAAACCTGACTCAGTTACACCAGCTCTGTCAAGAGGAATGGGCCAAAATTCACCCAACTTATTGTGGGAAGCTTGTGGAAGGCTGCCCGAAATGTTTGACCCAAGTTAAACAATTTAAAGGCAACGCTACCAAATACTAATTGAGTGTATGTAAACTTCTGACTGTTGGGGAATAATCAGAATTAGTTGGTAACATAGGTAAGATGTTTTATATTCATCATATGTTTGTAAGTTACTTCTCATCCGAATGTTATTTTTGTATAATACTGTGGCGGGGTTGCAGTATCTGTTCTATGTCAAGACTAAGTTGCTTGGGCCGCAGAGAGGGGAGAGGTCAAGGTGTCATTTTCTCCACTGTGTCTGTCTGCCAGTCACTCCCTATTTTTCCCATCGGAGGATGGCAGTGTCTGGAATCATTCTATGCTCCCTCTTTTGTTGCCCCTATCTTAACCTATAGCCTCACTCTCCTCTCCGTGAGCTTGTCCAGGATTGGTTGTATTTAGAATTGGTTGTATCTAAATGACAATTTGATATATATCATAGGGTGGGGGTGATTTCTTGGTACCATTTTGTACCAAGGACGAAATAAGAAGCTTTGTTTAGGAGACCAAACTGAACGATAATTTATAGCCAACTCTGTCTGGCTAGGGGATACTCCTCTCTGAAGTAAAGTCTTTCTTTGTGTAAGTTCGGAAGACCTGTGATTTGTCATGTCATCTAGGGGGGGTGGATCTTTGCTATAAAGGATCCCATTTGCCATTATGTTGGGACTCTCAACTTTTCATTAGAGATACTGAACTGTTGAAAGTCAAAATGCTATTGCAAAAGCTTAATTATTATTAAAGGTGAAGAGTAAGCATAACTCAGTCTGGTGTGTGATTTGCTCCCTCATCATTTGGTAATTAAGGACATTTCCAGGACATGACCCACTGGGAATGTGATGAAAGAAATAAAAGCTGAAATAAATCATTATCTCGCTTATTATTCTCACTTTTCACATTCTTAAATTAAAGTGGTGATCCTAACTGACCTAAAACAGGGATTTTTACTTGTATTAAATGTCAGGAATTGTGAAAAACTGAGTTTAAATGTATTTGGCTAAGGTGTATGTTAACTTCCAACTTCAACTGTATCTCCAAACACCGAGGTTAATTCAGAACCTACTGTATCGCCAAACACCTAGGCTATTGATGGATTCAAGATTAGGTTGCTTTTATTGATCTTAGATTCTCAGTGTCAAAGTAGATTCACTGATTTCCGCTCTCGTAAAAGCCTGGGTTTTCTGCAGACTCGGGACAATACTGCCCCTTTGGATGAATTGCATGCCCATAGTAAACTGAAAACAAATCTGTCCAAAATTGCTAATATATGCATATAATATGCATATAATAATTATTATTGAATAGAAAACACTCTAAAGCTTCTAAAACCGTTTGAATTATGTCTGTATGTATAGCAGAACTCACAGGGCAGCCAATCTCCCAAACCATTTTTCTCATCAGGAAAGTTGGGCCAACTTTGACGTCATCGCCCCCACCCTTCCCAACCAGCTATTGATCTGGGATCAGTTTCTGTGTCTTCCGCGAGATGTCGTCTTCCAATAGCGCGTTTCATTGTGCAAATCCCGCGAGCTTAGACCTTTTGGCAGGCAAAATACTAGGTGTCGCGAGACAATAGATGCGCGTTCTGGCACGAATCGTACACAGTCATTCCTTCGTTCCAGATTGTCTGAGAGGAGTCGCTTTTGTCCGGTCGAATCGCCAATTGTTTTGTACGTTAATAACATCCTAAAGCTTGATTCTGCACTTAGACCAGTTTAGTCTACATAAAATATGTAATTTTGAAGTTTTGATGCGCAACTGTGCGGGACCAGAAGTCATTTTGGGTGCATTTCAGCTGAAGCTGTTAGCATATGCTAATACAAAGACACACGACTTGAAACCAAACAATGTATTGGGTAAGTATGACTCCTTCCACTACATTCTGATCGAAGACCATCAAAGGTAAGGGAATATTTATGTTGTAATTTTGTATTTCTGTTGACTCCAACATAGTGGAGAAATATTGCTTACGTCTGAGCGCCGCCTCAGATTATTGCCTAGTGAACGAATTCTGTAACGTTAAAAATAAATGTAACACAGCGGTTGCATTAAGAAGCAGTGTATCTTTCTAACACTGGAAGCGTATTACCTAAAATGTATCAATTGAAAGTTTTCACAGCTCCAATCCAGGTGTGTGTTGTTATTACTGAGACGTGGTTAAGGAAAAGAGTTTTGAATAACCTTTCCGACAAGACAGATCTTCCAAAGCTGGGGGAATTGCAATTTTTCCGAAGGATCACCTTCAGTGCTTGGTTGTCTCCACCAAGTCTGTCCCCAAACAATTTGATATACTGGTTTAAGAATTAAACTTTCAAATAGCTATTTGTTGACTGCTGCTGGTTGCTATCATCCTCCATCAGCACCGGACTGTACCCTACCTGCCCTAAACTAACTCCTGGCCCCTAACAAGTCTGAATTTGTCCTGCTTGGTGACCTAAACTGGGACATGCTTAACACACCCTACCAAGTCTTAAAGCAATGGGACTAAACCCTAAATCTTTCTCAGATTATTACCAATCCCACAAGGTATAACTCCAAACACCCAGAAAAGGCTGCTCTCCTCAATGTTATCCTCACAAATAATCCTGATTTATGTAGCAGTCTGGTGTTTTCTGTAATGACCTTAGTGATCACTGTTTTACAGCCTGTGTTTGTAATGGCTGCTCAATGAAACGAATGAATCAACCGACTTTCTTTCTTGATGTACATAGTCTATATATCTCTGGTATGCAGTCTGTTTTCTTATTCAGGTTATGGATGTGTCACTGCGATCTTAAAGTCCTCAATGATGTCACCATTGCCCTTGAGTCTGTGCTGCTATTTTTATTGACTTGGCCAAAGCTTTTGATACGGTAGACCATTACATTCTTGTGGGCCGGCTAAGGAGTATTGGTGTCTCTGAGAGGTCTTTGGCCTGGTTTGCTAACTACCTCTCTCAAAGAGTGTAGTGTATAAAGTAAGAATATCTGCTGTCTCAGCCACTGCCTGCCACCAAGGGAGTACCCCAAGGCTCGATCCTAGGCCCCATGCTCTTCTCAATTTACATCAACAACATAGCTCAGGCAGTAGGAAGCTCTCTCATCCATTTATATGCAGATTATACAGTCTTATACTCAGCTGGACCCTCCCTGGATTTTGTGTTAATCGCTCTACAACAAAGCTTTCTAGTGTCCAAAAAACTCTGCCCTTAACCTTATTCTGAACATCTTTAAAACAAGGGTCATGTATGTTGGTAAGAAGAATGCCCTTCTCCCCACAGTTGTGATTACTACCTCTGAGGGTTTAGAGTTTTAGGTAGTCACCTCATTACAAGTACTTGGGAGTATGGCTAGACGGTACACTCTCCTTCTCTCAGCACATATCAAAGCTGCAGGCTAAAGTTAGAGGAAACCAAGTCTAGATTTATCATAATCGCTCCTCTTTTCACCCCAGCTGCCAAACTTACCCTGATTCAGATGACTATCCTTCCCATGCTAGATTATGGATACATCATTTATAGATTGGCAGCTAGATGTTCTTTACCATTTGGCCATCATATTTGCCACCTATACTCCTTATAGGACACATCACTGCACTCTATAATCCTCTGTAAACTGGTCATCTCTGTATACCCATCGCAAAACCCACTGGTTGATGCTTATCAAAAAAACCTCTTAGGCCTCCCTTCCCCTATCTGAGATATCTACTGCAGCCCTCCTCCTCCATATCCAATACCTGTTCTGCAAGTCACATTCTATTAAAAGTCCCCAAAGCGCACACATCCCTGGGTCGCTCCTCTTCTCCCTTCGCTGCAGCTAGCGACTGGAACGAGCTGCAACAAACACTCAAACTGGACAGTTTTCTCTCAATTTCTTAATTTAAAGACTCAGTCATGGACACTCTTACTGACAGTTGTGGCTGTTTTGCATGATATATTGTTGTCTCTACCTTCTTGCCTTTTGTGCTGGTGTCTGTGCCCAATAATGTTTCAACCATGTTGTGTTGCTACCATGTTCTTGTTATGTTGTGTTGCTACCACGCTGTGTTGTCATGTGTTGCTGCCTTGCTATGTTGTTTTCTTAGGTCTCTCTTTATGTAGTGTTGTGGTGTCTTTCGTCATGATGTGTGTTTTGTCCTATATTTATACTTGATTTATTTTTTTATTTTAAATCCCAGCCCCTCCCCCGGCAGGAGGCCTCCTTTTGCCTTTTGGTAGGCCATCATTGTAAATACGATTTGGTTCTTAACTGACTTGCCTTTTTAAATAAAGGTTGAATAAAGAAAAAAACATTTCAATCATTTGTGAGGTATTAAAAAATATTATACTAAAGTCTCCAGTTGTATATAATTACGTCAAATGTAAAATTGCATGAAATGTGTTATAAAAGGACAAATTCTTCCTGGACCCAAGTTTTAAAAAATGCCCCATGTGTGGAACTTCTGTAGGTGCCTATGTGAGAGGATATGCATGCACTACTTTCTAATAAAGATCATTTCTATGTATCCATTCCAGACCTCAGAGCCCCGCTGGTCACCCCTCTCCCACTCACTTTCTGAAGCTCTTGACCTTAAACACTAGTAAAACCACCATGCTTCACTGTGGGGATGGTGTTCTTGGGGTGATGTATGGTGTTGGGTTTGCGCCAGACATAGCATTTTCCTTGATGGCCAAAAAGATAAATTTTTGTCTCAGAGTACCTTCTTCCATATGTTTGGAGAGTCTCCCACATGCCTTTTTGCGAACACCAAACATGTTTGCTTATTTTTTTCTTTAAGCAATGGCTTCTTTCTGGCTACCCACTAACCTCCAAACGAGCTTCAATGCCATATAACATCCTTCCGTGGCCTCCAACTGCTCTTAAACGCTAGTAAAACCAAATGCATGCTTTTCAACCTTTCGCCGCCAGCACCCGCACGCCCGAATTGCATCACCACCCTGGATGGTTCCGACCTAGAATATGTGGACATCTATAAGTACCTAGGTGTCTGGCTAGACTGTAAACTCTCCTTCCAGACTCATATCAAACATCTCTAATCTAAAATCAAATCTAGAGTCGGCTTTCTATTCCGCACATAAAGCCACCACCAAACTTACCCTAGTACCCTCGACTTTGGCGATGTCATCTACAAAATAGCTTCCAATACTCTACTCAGCAGTTTATCACAGTGGATGCAGTTTATCACAGTGCCATCCGTTTTGTTACTAAAGCACCTTATACCCCCACCACTGCGACCTGTATGCTCTAGTCGGCTGGCCCTCACTACATATTCGTCGCCAGACCCACTGGCTCCAGGTCATCTACAAGTCCATGCTAGGTAAAGCACCGCCTTATCTCAGTTCACTGGTCACGATGGCAACAACTACCCGTAGCACGCGCTCTCCAGCAGGTGTATCTCACTGATCATCCCTAAAGCCAACACCTCATTTGGCCGCCTTTCCTTCCAGTTCTCTGCTGCCTGTGACTGGAATGAATTGCAAAATTCACTGAAATTGGAGACTTTTATCTCCCTCACCAACTTTAAACATCTGCTATCTGAGCAGCTAACCGATCGCTGCAGCTGTACATAGTCTATCGGTAAATAGTCCACCCAATTGACCTACCTCATCCCCATACAGTTTTCATTTATTTACTTTTCTGCTCTTTTGCACACCAGTATCTCTTTCTGCACATAACCATCTGATCATGTATCACTCCCGTGTAAATCTGCAAAATTGTAATTATTCGCCTACCTCCTCATGCCTTTTGACCACAATGCATATAGACTCTTTTTTTCTTTTTTCTACTGTGTTATTGACTTGTTTATTGTTTACTCCATGTGTAACTCTGTGGTGTTGTCTGTTCACACTGCTATGCTTTATCTTGGCCAGGTCGCAGTCGTAAATTATAACTTGTTCTCAACTAGCCTACCTGGTTAAATAAAGGTGAAATAAATAAATATATAAAAAATGGGCCATGCTGGGCCCTCTGTTTTCTATAGTCCACGATCGGCTTCTTGTCATGCTGACTTTGAGGGAGAGGTTGTTGATCGGGTACCACACCACAATGACCTGCTCTCTATATCTCGGTCGTCGTGGGGATCAGGTCAACCACCGTCGTGTCGTCAGCAAACTTAATGATGGTGTTGGAGTCGTGCAGTGAACAGGGAGTATAGGAGGGGTCTAAGCAAGCACCCCTGAGAGGCCACAGTGTTGAGGGTCAGCGTGTTGAATGTGCTGTTGCCTCACCCTCACCACCTGAGTGTGGCCCATCAAAATCCAGGATCCAGTTGCAGAGGGAGGTGTTTTGTACAGAAGCTTGAGCTTAGTGATGAGCTTGGAGGCCACTATGGTGTTGAACGCTGAGCTGTAGTCAATGAACAAATTGAACTGGGTCCATGGTGTCTGGGATGGTGTTGGTGTGACCCATGACCAGCCTTCCAAAGCATTTCATGGCTACAGATATGAGTGCCCAGGGGGCGATATTCATTTAGACAGGTTACCTTAGTATTCTTGGACACAGGGACAATGGTAGTCTGCTTGAAACATGTACTTGCAGAAAAAAGGAGTTATTCCCCTATAGTATAACTCTTTCTAGTTCCAGATAGAACATGTTTTGGTTCCAGGTAGAACTATTTTGGGTTCCATGTAGATCCCTCAGTGGAAAAGGTTTTACATGGAACTCTGTTACGCACGCTTCTATGAAGAGGGAACGCAACACCCTGCTACAACTAAACTCTCCGTGAAGTGAAAAAGGTATGGACTGTAGGTGCAAG
>NW_027010353.1:0-32823 GCF_036934945.1 Oncorhynchus masou masou
ATGTCTATATAGGTATGTGCATGTCTATATAGGTATGTGTATGTATATATAGGTATGTCTATATAGGTATGTGTATGTATATATAGGCATGTCTATATAGGTATGTGTATGTCTATATAGGTATGTGTATGTATATATAGGTATGTCTATATAGGTATGTCTATATAGGTATGTGTATGTCTATATAGGTATGTGTAAGTCTATATAGGTATGTCTATATAGGTATGTCTATATAGGTATGTGTGTCTATATAGGTATGTGTATGTCTATATAGGTATGTCTATATAGGTATGTGTGTCTATATAGGTATGTGTATGTCTATATAGGTATGTGTATATAGGTATGTCTATGTCTATATAGGTATGTGTATGTCTATATAGGTATGTGTATATAGGTATGTGTATGTCTATATAGGTATGTGTATGTCTATATAGGTATGTGTATATAGGTATGCGTATGTATATATAGGTATGTGTATATAGGTATGTCTATATAGGTATGTGTATGTCTATATAGGTATGTGTATGTCTATATAGGTATGTGTATGTATATATAGGTATGTGTGTCTATATAGGTATGTGTGTCTATATAGGTATGTGTATGTCTATATAGGTATGTGTATGTCTATATAGGTATGTGTATGTCTATATAGGTATGTGTATGTCTATATAGGTATGTCTATATAGGTATGTCTATCTATATAGGTATGTGTATGGGTATATAGGTATGTGTATGTATATATAGGTATGCGTATGTCTATATAGATATGTCTATATAGGTATGTGTATGTCTATATAGGTATGTGTGTGTCTATATAGGTATGTGTATGTATATATAGGTATGTATGTATATATAGGTATGTCTATAGGCATGCGTATGTCTATATAGGTATGTCTATATAGGTATGTGCATGTCTATATAGGTATGCGTATGTCTATATAGATATGTCTATATAGGTATATGTGTATGTCTATATAGGTATATGTATATAGGTATGTGTATGTCTATATAGGTATGTGTATATAGGTATGTGTATGTCTATATAGGTATGTGTATGTCTATATAGGTATGTGTGTGTGTATATAGGTATGTGTATATAGGTATGTGTATATAGGTATGTCTATATAGGTATGCGTATGTCTATATAGGTATGTCTATATAGGTATGTGCATGTCTATATAGGTATGTGTATGTATATATAGGTATGTCTATATAGGTATTACGTATGTCCATAGATATATCTACATAGGTATGTGTATGTCTATAGGTATATGTATATAGGTATGTGTATGTCTATATAGGTATGTGTATGTCTATATAGGTATGTGTATGTCTATATAGGTATGTGTGTGTATATAGGTATGTATATAGGTATGTGTATATAGGTATGTCTATATAGGTATGTCTATATAGGTATGTGTGTCTATAGGTATGTGTATGTCTATATAGGTATGTGTGTATATAGGTATGTGTATGTCTATATAGGTATGTGTATATAGGTATGTGTATGTCTATAGGTATGTGTATGTCTATAGGTATGTGTATGTCTATATAGGTATGTGTATATAGGGTCTATATAGGTATGTGTATATAGGTATGTGTATGTCTATATAGGTATGTCTATATAGGTATGTGTATGTCTATATAGGTATGTCTATATAGGTATGGGTATGTCTATATAGGTATGTGTATGTCTATATAGGTATGTGTATGTCTATATAGGTATGTCTATATAGGTATGTCTATATAGGTATGTGTATATAGGTATGTGTATGTCTATATAGGTATGTCTATATAGGTATGTGTATGTCTATATAGGTATGTGTATGTATATATAGGTATGTGTATGTCTATATAGGTATGTGTATGTCTATATAGGTATGTGTATGTCTATATAGGTATGTGTATGTCTATATAGGTATGTGTGTCTATATAGGTATGTGTATCTCTATATAGGTATGTGTATGTCTATATAGGTATGCGTATGTCTATATAGGTATGTCTATATAGGTATGTCTATATAGGTATGTGTGTCTATATAGGTATGTGTATGGGTATATAGGTATGTGTATGTATATATAGGTATGTGTATGTATATATAGGTATGTCTATATAGGTATGCGTATGTCTATATAGGTATGTCTATATAGGTATGTGTATGTCTATATAGGTATGCGTATGTCTATATAGATATGTCTATATAGGTATGTGTATGTCTATATAGGTATATGTATATAGGTATGTGTATGTCTATATAGGTATGTGTATGTCTATATAGGTATGTGTATGTCTATATAGGTATGTGTGTGTGTATATAGGTATGTGTATATAGGTATGTCTATATAGGTATGTCTATATAGGTATGTAAATATAGGTATGTGTATGTATATAGGTATGTCTATGTCTATATAGGTATGTGTGTCTATATAGGTATGTGTATGTCTATATAGGTATGTGTATATAGGTATGTGTATGTCTATATAGGTATGTCTATATAGGTATGTGTATGTCTATATAGGTCTATAGGTATGTATATAGGTATGTGTATGTCTATATAGGTATGTGCATGTCTATAGGTATGTGTATGTATATATAGGTATGTCTATATAGGCATGTGTATGTATATATAGGCATGTCTATATAGGTATGTGTATGTCTATATAGGTATGTATGTATATATAGGTATGTGTATGTATATATAGTGTATGTCTATATAGGTATGTGTATGTCTATATAGGTATGTCTATATAGGTATGTCTATATAGGTATGTGTATGTCTATATAGGTATGTGTAAGTCTATATAGGTATGTCTATATAGGTATGTGTGTCTATATAGGTATGTGTATGTCTATATAGGTATGTCTATATAGGTATGTCTATATAGGTATGTGTGTCTATATAGGTATGTGTATGTCTATATAGGTATGTGTATATAGGTATGTGTATGTCTATATAGGTATGTGTATGTCTATATAGGTATGTGTATGTCTATATAGGTATGTGTATATAGGTATGTGTATGTCTATATAGGTATGTGTATGTCTATATAGGTATGTGTATATAGGTATGTGTATGTATATATAGGTATGTGTATATAGGTATGTGTATGTCTATATAGGTATGTGTATGTCTATATAGGTATGTGTATGTCTATATAGGTATGTGTATGTCTATATAGGTATGTCTATCTATATAGGTATGTGTATGGGTATATAGGTATGTGTATGTATATATAGGTATGCGTATGTCTATATAGATATGTCTATATAGGTATGTGTATGTCTATATAGGTATGTGTATGTCTATATAGGTATGTGTATGTATATATAGGTATGTGTATGTATATATAGGTATGTCTATATAGGTATGCGTATGTCTATATAGGTATGTCTATATAGGTATGTGTATGTCTATATAGGTATGCGTATGTCTATATAGATATGTCTATATAGGTATGTGTATGTCTATATAGGTATATGTATATAGGTATGTGTATGTCTATATAGGTATGTGTATATAGGTATGTGTATGTCTATATAGGTATGTGTATGTCTATATAGGTATGTGTGTGTGTATATAGGTATGTGTATATAGGTATGTCTATATAGGTATGCGTATGTCTATATAGGTATGTCTATATAGGTATGTGCATGTCTATATAGGTATGTGTATGTATATATAGGTATGTCTATATAGGTATGCGTATGTCTATATAGGTATGTGTATGTCTATATAGGTATATGTATATAGGTATGTGTATGTCTATATAGGTATGTGTATGTCTATATAGGTATGTGTATGTCTATATAGGTATGTGTGTGTGTATATAGGTATGTGTATATAGGTATGTCTATATAGGTATGTCTATATAGGTATGTATATATAGGTATGTGTATGTATATAGGTATGTCTATGTCTATATAGGTATGTGTGTCTATATAGGTATGTGTATGTCTATATAGGTATGTGTATATAGGTATGTGTATGTCTATATAGGTATGTGTATATAGGTATGTGTATGTCTATATAGGTATGTGTATGTCTATATAGGTATGTGTATGTCTATATAGGTATGTGTATATAGGTATGTGTATGTGTATATAGGTATGTGTATGTCTATATAGGTATGTGTATATAGGTATGTGTATGTCTATATAGGTATGTGTATATAGGTATGTGTATGTCTATATAGGTATGTATATATAGGTATGTGTATATAGTATGTATATATAGGTATGTGTATGTCTATATAGGTATGTGTATGTCTATATAGGTATGTGTATGTCTATATAGGTATGTCTATATAGGCATGTATGTCTATATAGGTATGTCTATATAGGTATGTGTATGTCTATATAGGTATGTGTATGTAGGTATGTGTATGTATATATAGGTATGTCTATATAGGTATGTGTATGTCTATATAGGTATGTCTATATAGGTATGTCTATATAGGTATGTGTATGTCTATATAGGTATGTGTAAGTCTATATAGGTATGTCTATATAGGTATGTGTGTCTATATAGGTATGTATGTCTATATAGGTATGTCTATGTGTATGTCTATATAGGTATGTGTGTCTATATAGGTATGTGTATGTCTATATATGTGTATATAGGTATGTGTATGTCTATATAGGTATGTGTATGTCTATATAGGTATGTGTATGTCTATATAGGTATGTGTATATATATGTATGTCTATATAGGTATGTGTATGTCTATATAGGTATGTATATAGGTATGTGTATGTATATATGTGTATAGGTATGTCTATATAGGTATGTGGTATGTGTATGTCTATATAGGTATGTCCATGTATATATAGGTATGTCTATATATGTCTATATAGGTATGTGTATGTCTATATAGGTATGTGTATGTCTATATAGGTATGTGTATGTATATATAGGTATGTGTATGTATATATAGGTATGTCTATATAGGTATGCGTATGTCTATATAGGTATGTCTATATAGGTATGTGTATGTCTATATAGGTATGTATGTCTATATAGGTATGTCTATATAGGTATGTGTATGTCTATATAGGTATGGTATGTGTATGTCTATATAGGTATGTGTATATAGGTATGTGTATGTCTATATAGGTATGTGTATGTCTATATAGGTATGTGTGTGTCCATATAGGTATGTGTATATAGTCTATATAGGTATGCGTATGTCTATATAGGTATGTCTATATAGGTATGTGCATGTCTATATAGGTATGTGTATGTATATATAGGTATGTCTATATAGGTATGCGTATGTCTATATAGGTATGTGTATGTCTATATAGGTATATGTATATAGGTATGTGTATGTCTATATAGGTATGTGTATGTCTATATAGGTATGTGTATGTCTATATAGGTATGTGTGTGTGTATATAGGTATGTGTATATAGGTATGTGTATATAGGTATGTCTATATAGGTATGTCTATATAGGTATGTATATATAGGTATGTGTATGTATATAGGTATGTCTATGTCTATATAGGTATGTGTGTCTATATAGGTATGTGTATGTCTATATAGGTATGTGTATATAGGTATGTGTATGTCTATATAGGTATGTGTGTCTATATAGGTATGTGTATGTCTATATAGGTATGTGTATATAGGTATGTGTATGTCTATATAGGTATGTGTATATAGGTATGTGTATGTCTATATAGGTATGTGTATGTCTATATAGGTATGTGTATGTCTATATAGGTATGTGTATATAGGTATGTGTATGTCTATATAGGTATGTGTATATAGGTATGTGTATGTCTATATAGGTATGTCTATATATAGGTATGTCTATATAGGTATGTCTATATAGGTATGGGTATGTCTATATAGGTATGTGTATGTCTATATAGGTATGTGTATGTCTATATAGGTATGTCTATATAGGTATGTCTATATAGGTATGTGTATATAGGTATGTGTATGTCTATATAGGTATGTCTATATAGGTATGTGTATGTCTATATAGGTATGTGTATGTATATATAGGTATGTGTATGTCTATATAGGTATGTGTATGTCTATATAGGTATGTGTATGTCTATATAGGTATGTGTATGTCTATATAGGTATGTGTGTCTATATAGGTATGTGTATGTCTATATAGGTATGTGTATGTCTATATAGGTATGTGTATGTCTATATAGGTATGTCTATATAGGTATGTCTATATAGGTATGTGTGTCTATATAGGTATGTGTATGGGTATATAGGTATGTGTATGTATATATAGGTATGTCTATATATGTATGTGTATGTCTATATAGGTATGTGTATGTATATATAGGTATGTGTATGTATATATAGGTATGTCTATATAGGTATGCGTATGTCTATATAGGTATGTCTATATAGGTATGTGTATGTCTATATAGGTATGCGTATGTCTATATAGATATGTCTATATAGGTATGTGTATGTCTATATAGGTATATGTATATAGGTATGTGTATGTCTATATAGGTATGTGTATGTCTATATAGGTATGTGTATGTCTATATAGGTATGTGTGTGTGTATATAGGTATGTGTATATAGGTATGTGTATATAGGTATGTCTATATAGGTATGTCTATATAGGTATGTAAATATAGGTATGTGTATGTATATAGGTATGTCTATGTCTATATAGGTATGTGTGTCTATATCGGTATGTGTATGTCTATATAGGTATGTGTATATAGGTATGTGTATGTCTATATAGGTATGTCTATATAGGTATGTGTATGTCTATATAGGTATGTCTATATAGGTATGTGTATATAGGTATGAGTATGTCTATATAGGTATGTGTATGTCTATATAGGTATGTGTGTGTGTATATAGGTATGTGTATATAGGTATGTGTATATAGGTATGTCTATATAGGTATGTCTATATAGGTATGTATATATAGGTATGTGTATATAGGTATGTATATATAGGTATGTGTATGTCTATATAGGTATGTGCATGTCTATATAGGTATGTGTATGTATATATAGGTATGTCTATATAGGCATGTGTATGTATATATAGGCATGTCTATATAGGTATGTGTATGTCTATATAGGTATGTGTATGTATATATAGGTATGTGTATGTATATATAGTGTATGTCTATATAGGTATGTGTATGTCTATATAGGTATGTCTATATAGGTATGTCTATATAGGTATGTGTATGTCTATATAGGTATGTGTAAGTCTATATAGGTATGTCTATATAGGTATGTGTGTCTATATAGGTATGTGTATGTCTATATAGGTATGTCTATATAGGTATGTCTATATAGGTATGTGTGTCTATATAGGTATGTGTATGTCTATATAGGTATGTGTATATAGGTATGTGTATGTCTATATAGGTATGTGTATGTCTATATAGGTATGTGTATGTCTATATAGGTATGTGTATATAGGTATGTGTATGTCTATATAGGTATGTGTATGTCTATATAGGTATGTGTATATAGGTATGTGTATGTATATATAGGTATGTGTATATAGGTATGTCTATATAGGTATGTGTATGTCTATATAGGTATGTGTATGTCTATATAGGTATGTGTATGTCTATATAGGTATGTGTATGTCTATATAGGTATGTCTATATAGGTATGTCTATCTATATAGGTATGTGTATGGGTATATAGGTATGTGTATGTATATATAGGTATGCGTATGTCTATATAGATATGTCTATATAGGTATGTGTATGTCTATATAGGTATGTGTATGTCTATATAGGTATGTGTATGTATATATAGGTATGTGTATGTATATAGGTATGTCTATATAGGTATGCGTATGTCTATATAGGTATGTCTATATAGGTATGTGTATGTCTATATAGGTATGCGTATGTCTATATAGATATGTCTATATAGGTATGAGTATGTCTATATAGGTATATGTATATAGGTATGTGTATGTCTATATAGGTATGTGTATATAGGTATGTGTATGTCTATATAGGTATGTGTATGTCTATATAGGTATGTGTGTGTGTATATAGGTATGTGTATATAGGTATGTCTATATAGGTATGCGTATGTCTATATAGGTATGTCTATATAGGTATGTGCATGTCTATATAGGTATGTGTATGTATATATAGGTATGTCTATATAGGTATGCGTATGTCTATATAGGTATGTGTATGTCTATATAGGTATATGTATATAGGTATGTGTATGTCTATATAGGTATGTGTATGTCTATATAGGTATGTGTATGTCTATATAGGTATGTGTGTGTGTATATAGGTATGTGTATATAGGTATGTCTATATAGGTATGTCTATATAGGTATGTATATATAGGTATGTGTATGTATATAGGTATGTCTATGTCTATATAGGTATGTGTGTCTATATAGGTATGTGTATGTCTATATAGGTATGTGTATATAGGTATGTGTATGTCTATATAGGTATGTGTATATAGGTATGTGTATGTCTATATAGGTATGTGTATGTCTATATAGGTATGTGTATGTCTATATAGGTATGTGTATATAGGTATGTGTATGTGTATATAGGTATGTGTATGTCTATATAGGTATGTGTATGTCTATATAGGTATGTGTATATAGGTATGTGTATGTCTATATAGGTATGTCTATATAGGTATGTGTATGTCTATATAGGTATGTCTATATAGGTATGTGTATGTCTATATAGGTATGTGTATGTCTATTTAGGTATGTGTATGTCTATATAGGTATGTCTATATAGGTATGTCTATATAGGTATGTGTATATAGGTATGTGTATGTCTATATAGGTATGTCTATATAGGTATGTGTATGTCTATATAGGTATGTCTATATAGGTATGTGTATGTCTATATAGGTATGTGTATGTCTATATAGGTATGTGTATGTCTATATAGGTATGTGTATGTCTATATAGGTATGTGTATGTCTATATAGGTATGTCTATATAGGTATGTCTATATAGGTATGTGTGTCTATATAGGTATGTGTATGGGTATATAGGTATGTGTATGTATATATTGGTATGCATATGTCTATATAGATATGTCTATATATGTATGTGTATGTCTATATAGGTATGTGTATGTATATATAGGTATGTGTATGTATATATAGGTATGTCTATATAGGTATGCGTATGTCTATATAGGTATGTCTATATAGGTATGTGTATGTCTATATAGGTATGCGTATGTCTATATAGATATGTCTATATAGGTATGTGTATGTCTATATAGGTATATGTATATAGGTATGTGTATGTCTATATAGGTATGTGTATGTCTTAATAGGTATGTGTATGTGTATATAGGTATGTGTATATAGGTATGTGTATATAGGTATGTCTATATAGGTATGTCTATATAGGTATGTAAATATAGGTATGTGTATGTATATAGGTATGTCTATGTCTATATAGGTATGTGTGTCTATATAGGTATGTGTATGTCTATATAGGTATGTGTATATAGGTATGTGTATGTCTATATAGGTATGTCTATATAGGTATGTGTATGTCTATATAGGTATGTCTATATAGGTATGTGTATGTCTATATAGGTATGTGTATGTCTATATAGGTATGTGTATGTCTATATAGGTATGTCTATATAGGTATGTGTATGTGTATATAGGTATGTGTATGTCTATATAGGTATGTGTATATAGGTATGTGTATGTCTATATAGGTATGTCTATATAGGTATGTGTATGTCTATATAGGTATGTGTATGTCTATATAGGTATGTGTATGTCTATATAGGTATGTCTATATAGGTATGTGTATGTCTATATAGGTATGTCTATATAGGTATGTGTATGTGTATATAGGTATGTGTATGTCTATATAGGTATGTCTATATAGGTATGTGTATGTCTATATAGGTATGTGTATGTCTATATAGGTATGTGTATGTCTATATAGGTATGTGTATGTCTATATAGGTATGTCTATATAGGTATGTGTATGTCTATATAGGTATGTCTATATAGGTATGTGTATGTGTATATAGGTATGTGTATGTCTATATAGGTATGTCTATATAGGTATGTGTATGTCTATATAGGTATGTCTATATAGGTATGTGTATGTCTATATAGGTATGTCTATATAGGTATGTGTATGTCTATATAGGTATGTGTATGTCTATATAGGTATGTCTATGTCTATATAGGTATGTATATATAGGTATGTCTATATAGGTATGTGTATATAGGTATGTGTATGTCTATATAGGTATGTCTATATAGGTATGTGTATGTCTATATAGGTATGTCTATATAGGTATGTGTATGTCTATATAGGTATGTGTATGTATATATAGGTATGTGTATGTCTATATAGGTATGTGTATGTCTATATAGGTATGTGTATGTCTATATAGGTATGTGTATGTCTATATAGGTATGTGTATGTCTATATAGGTATGTGTATGTCTATATAGGTATGTGTATGTCTATATAGGTATGTGTATGTCTATATTGTTATGTCTATATAGGTATGTCTATATAGGTATGTCTATATAGGTATGTCTATATAGGTATGTGTGTCTATATAGGTATGTGTATGGGTATATAGGTATGTGTATGTATATATAGGTATGCGTATGTCTATATAGATATGTCTATATAGGTATGTGTATATCTATATAGGTATGTGTATGTATATATAGGTATGTTTATGTATATATAGGTATGTCTATATAGGTATGCGTATGTCTATATAGGTATGTCTATATAGGTATGTGTATGTCTATATAGGTATGTGTATGTCTATATAGGTATGTGTATGTCTATATAGGTATGTGTATGTCTATATAGGTATGTGTGTGTGTATATAGGTATGTGTATATAGGTATGTGTATATAGGTATGTCTATATAGGTATGTCTATATAGGTATGTAAATATAGGTATGTGTATGTATATAGGTATGTCTATGTCTATATAGGTATGTGTGTCTATATTGGTATGTGTATGTCTATATAGGTATGTGTATATAGGTATGTGTATGTCTATATAGGTATGTCTATATAGGTATGTGTATGTCTATATAGGTATGTCTATATAGGTATGTGTATATAGGTATGAGTATGTCTATATAGGTATGTGTATGTCTATATAGGTATGTGTGTGTGTATATAGGTATGTGTATATATGTATGTGTATATAGGTATGTCTATATAGGTATGTCTATATAGGTATGTATATATAGGTATGTGTATATAGGTATGTATATATAGGTATGTGTATGTCTATATAGGTATGTGCATGTCTATATAGGTATGTGTATGTATATATAGGTATGTCTATATAGGCATGTGTATGTATATATAGGCATGTCTATATAGGTATGTGTATGTCTATATAGGTATGTGTATGTATATATAGGTATGTGTATGTATATATAGTGTATGTCTATATAGGTATGTGTATGTCTATATAGGTATGTCTATATAGGTATGTCTATATAGGTATGTGTATGTCTATATAGGTATGTGTAAGTCTATATAGGTATGTCTATATAGGTATGTGTGTCTATATAGGTATGTGTATGTCTATATAGGTATGTCTATATAGGTATGTCTATATAGGTATGTGTGTCTATATAGGTATGTGTATGTCTATATAGGTATGTGTATATAGGTATGTGTATGTCTATATAGGTATGTGTATGTCTATATAGGTATGTGTATGTCTATATAGGTATGTGTATATAGGTATGTGTATGTCTATATAGGTATGTGTATGTCTATATAGGTATGTGTATATAGGTATGTGTATGTATATATAGGTATGTGTATATAGGTATGTCTATATAGGTATGTGTATGTCTATATAGGTATGTGTATGTCTATATAGGTATGTGTATGTCTATATAGGTATGTGTATGTCTATATAGGTATGTCTATATAGGTATGTCTATCTATATAGGTATGTGTATGGGTATATAGGTATGTGTATGTATATATAGGTATGCGTATGTCTATATAGATATGTCTATATAGGTATGTGTATGTCTATATAGGTATGTGTATGTCTATATAGGTATGTGTATGTATATATAGGTATGTGTATGTATATATAGGTATGTCTATATAGGTATGCGTATGTCTATATAGGTATGTCTATATAGGTATGTGTATGTCTATATAGGTATGCGTATGTCTATATAGATATGTCTATATAGGTATGAGTATGTCTATATAGGTATATGTATATAGGTATGTGTATGTCTATATAGGTATGTGTATGTCTATATAGGTATGTGTGTGTGTATATAGGTATGTGTATATAGGTATGTCTATATAGGTATGCGTATGTCTATATAGGTATGTCTATATAGGTATGTGCATGTCTATATAGGTATGTGTATGTATATATAGGTATGTCTATATAGGTATGCGTATGTCTATATAGGTATGTGTATGTCTATATAGGTATATGTATATAGGTATGTGTATGTCTATATAGGTATGTGTATGTCTATATAGGTATGTGTATGTCTATATAGGTATGTGTGTGTGTATATAGGTATGTGTATATAGGTATGTCTATATAGGTATGTCTATATAGGTATGTATATATAGGTATGTGTATGTATATAGGTATGTCTATGTCTATATAGGTATGTGTGTCTATATAGGTATGTGTATGTCTATATAGGTATGTGTATATAGGTATGTGTATGTCTATATAGGTATGTGTATATAGGTATGTGTATGTCTATATAGGTATGTGTATGTCTATATAGGTATGTGTATGTCTATATAGGTATGTGTATATAGGTATGTGTATGTGTATATAGGTATGTGTATGTCTATATAGGTATGTGTATGTCTATATAGGTATGTGTATATAGGTATGTGTATGTCTATATAGGTATGTCTATATAGGTATGTGTATGTCTATATAGGTATGTCTATATAGGTATGTGTATGTCTATATAGGTATGTGTATGTCTATTTAGGTATGTGTATGTCTATATAGGTATGTCTATATAGGTATGTCTATATAGGTATGTGTATATAGGTATGTGTATGTCTATATAGGTATGTGTATATAGGTATGTGTATGTCTATATAGGTATGTCTATATAGGTATGTGTATGTCTATATAGGTATGTGTATGTCTATATAGGTATGTGTATGTCTATATAGGTATGTGTATGTCTATATAGGTATGTCTATATAGGTATGTCTATATAGGTATGTGTGTCTATATAGGTATGTGTATGGGTATATAGGTATGTGTATGTATATATTGGTATGCATATGTCTATATAGATATGTCTATATATGTATGTGTATGTCTATATAGGTATGTGTATGTATATATAGGTATGTGTATGTATATATAGGTATGTCTATATAGGTATGCGTATGTCTATATAGGTATGTCTATATAGGTATGTGTATGTCTATATAGGTATGCGTATGTCTATATAGATATGTCTATATAGGTATGTGTATGTCTATATAGGTATATGTATATAGGTATGTGTATGTCTATATAGGTATGTGTATGTCTTAATAGGTATGTGTATGTCTATATAGGTATGTGTGTGTGTATATAGGTATGTGTATATAGGTATGTGTATATAGGTATGTCTATATAGGTATGTCTATATAGGTATGTAAATATAGGTATGTGTATGTATATAGGTATGTCTATGTCTATATAGGTATGTGTGTCTATATAGGTATGTGTATGTCTATATAGGTATGTATGTGTATATAGGTATGTGTATGTCTATATAGGTATGTCTATATAGGTATGTGTATGTCTATATAGGTATGTCTATATAGGTATGTGTATGTCTATATAGGTATGTGTATGTCTATATAGGTATGTGTATGTCTATATAGGTATGTCTATATAGGTATGTGTATGTGTATATAGGTATGTGTATGTCTATATAGGTATGTGTATATAGGTATGTGTATGTCTATATAGGTATGTCTATATAGGTATGTGTATGTGTATATAGGTATGTGTATGTCTATATAGGTATGTGTATGTCTATATAGGTATGTCTATATAGGTATGTGTATGTCTATATAGGTATGTCTATATAGGTATGTGTATGTGTATATAGGTATGTGTATGTCTATATAGGTATGTCTATATAGGTATGTGTATGTCTATATAGGTATGTGTATGTCTATATAGGTATGTGTATGTCTATATAGGTATGTGTATGTCTATATAGGTATGTCTATATAGGTATGTGTATGTCTATATAGGTATGTCTATATAGGTATGTGTATGTGTATATAGGTATGTGTATGTCTATATAGGTATGTGTATATAGGTATGTGTATGTCTATATAGGTATGTCTATATAGGTATGTGTATGTCTATATAGGTATGTCTATATAGGTATGTGTATGTCTATATAGGTATGTGTATGTCTATATAGGTATGTGTATGTCTATATAGGTATGTATATATAGGTATGTCTATATAGGTATGTGTATATAGGTATGTGTATGTCTATATAGGTATGTCTATATAGGTATGTGTATGTCTATATAGGTATGTCTATATAGGTATGTGTATGTCTATATAGGTATGTGTATGTATATATAGGTATGTGTATGTCTATATAGGTATGTGTATGTCTATATAGGTATGTGTATGTCTATATAGGTATGTGTATGTCTATATAGGTATGTGTTTGTCTATATAGGTATGTGTATGTCTATATAGGTATGTGTATGTCTATATAGGTATGTGTATGTCTATATTGTTATGTCTATATAGGTATGTCTATATAGGTATGTCTATATAGGTATGTCTATATAGGTATGTGTGTCTATATAGGTATGTGTATGGGTATATAGGTATGTGTATGTATATATAGGTATGCGTATGTCTATATAGATATGTCTATATAGGTATGTGTATATCTATATAGGTATGTGTATGTATATATAGGTATGTTTATGTATATATAGGTATGTCTATATAGGTATGCGTATGTCTATATAGGTATGTCTATATAGGTATGTGTATGTCTATATAGGTATGTGTATGTCTATATAGATATGTCTATATAGGTATGTGTATGTCTATATAGGTATGTGTATATAGGTATGTGTATGTCTATATAGGTATGTGTATGTCTATGTGTGTGTGTATATAGGTATGTGTATATAGGTATGTGTATATAGGTATGTCTATATAGGTATGTCTATATAGGTATGTATATATATGTATGTGTATATAGGTATGTATATATAGGTATGTGTATGTATATATAGGTATGTCTATATAGGTATGTGTATGTCTATATAGGTATGTGTATGTCTATATAGGTATGTTTATGTATATATAGTGTATGTCTATATAGGTATGTGTATGTCTATATAGGTATGTCTATATAGGTATGTGTATGTCTATATAGGTATGTGTAAGTCTATATAGGTATGTCTATATAGGTATGTCTATATAGGTATGTCTATATAGGTATGTGTATGTGTATATAGGTATGTGTATATAGGTATGTGTATGTGTATATAGGTATGTCTATGTCTATATAGGTATGTGTATGTGTATATAGGTATGTGTATATAGGTATGTATATATAGGTATGTGTATGTCTATGTAGGTATGTATATATAGGTATTTTAATTACATTTTTTAATTTTACCTTTATTTAACCAGGCAAGTCAGTTAAGAACAAATTCTTATTTTCAATGACTGTATGTTTATATAGGTATGTGTATGTCTATATAGGTATGTGTATCATCCAAATAATCTCCCCAGTCCTGCTGTTTCCTTCCCCCCAGTCCTGCTGTTTCCTCCCCCCCAGTCCTGCTGTTTCCTCCCCCCCAGTCCTGCTGTTTCCTTCCCCCCTCAGTCCTGCTGTTTCCTTCCCCCCTCAGTCCTGCTGTTTCCTTCCCCCCTCAGTCCTGCTGTTTCCCTCCCCCCAGTCCTGCTGTTTCCCCCCCCACAGTCCTGCTGTTTCTCCCCCCAGTCCTGCTGTTTCCCCCAGTCCTGCTGTTTCCTCCCCCAGTCCTGCTGTTTCCCCCAGTCCTGCTGTTTCCTTCCCCCTCAGTCCTGCTGTTTCCTTCCCCCTCAGTCCTGCTGTTTCCCTCCCCCAGTCCTGCTGTTTCCCCCCCACAGTCCTGCTGTTTCCTTCCCCCAGTCCTGCTGTTTCCTCCCCCAGTCCTGCTGTTTCCTTCCCCCCCCAGTCCTGCTGTTTCCTCCCCCCAGTCCTGCTGTTTCCTCCCCCCCAGTCATGCTGTTTCCCTCCTAGTCTTGCTGTTTCCTTCCCCCAGTCCTGTTGTTTCCTCCCCCCAGTCCTGTTGTTTCCTTCCCCCAGTCCTGTTGTTTCCTTCCCCCAGTCCTGTTGTTTCCTTCCCCCCCAGTCCTGCTGTTTCCCCCCCCCCCCAGTCCTGCTGTTTCCTTCCCCCAGTCCTGTTGTTTCCTCCTCCCCCCAGTCCTGTTGTTTCCTTCCCCCAGTCCTGCTGTTTACTTCCCCCAGTCCTGCTGTTTCCTCCCCCCAGTCCTGTTGTTTCCTTCCCCCCAGTCCTGCTGTTTACTTCTCCCCCCAGTCCTGCTGTTTCCTCCCCCCCAGTCCTGTTGTTTCCTTCCCCCAGTCCTGTTGTTTCCTAACCCCCCAGTCCTGCTGTTTCCTCCCCCCAGTCCTGCTGTTTCCTCCCCCCCCCAGTCCTGTTGTTTCCTTCCCCCAGTCCTGTTGTTTCCTTCCCCCCAGTCATGTTGTTTCCTTCCCCCAGTCCTGTTGTTTCCTCCCCCCCCCAGTCCTGTTGTTTCCTTCCCCCCAGTCCTGTTGTTTCCTCCCCCCCCAGTCCTGTTGTTTCCTTCCCCCCAGTCCTGTTGTTTCCTCCCCAGTCATGCTGTTTCCCTCCTAGTCTTGCTGTTTCCTTCCCCCCAGTCCTGTTGTTTCCTCCCCCCCAGTCCTGTTGTTTCCTTCCCCCAGTCCTGTTGTTTCCTTCCCCCAGTCCTGTTGTTTCCTTCCCCCCAGTCCTGCTGTTCCCCCCCCCCCCAGTCCTGCTGTTTCCTTCCCCCCCAGTCCTGTTGTTTCCTCCTCCCCCCAGTCCTGTTGTTTCCTTCCCCCAGTCCTGCTGTTTACTTCTCCCCCCCCAGTCCTGCTGTTTCCTCCCCCCAGTCCTGTTGTTTCCTTCCCCCCCAGTCCTGCTGTTTACTTCTCCCCCAGTCCTGCTGTTTCCTCCCCCCCCCCCAGTCCTGTTGTTTCCTTCCCCCCAGTCCTGTTGTTTCCTAACCCCCCCCAGTCCTGCTGTTTCCTCCCCCAGTCCTGCTGTTTCCTCCCCCCCCCAGTCCTGTTGTTTCCTTCCCCCCAGTCCTGTTGTTTCCTTCCCCCAGTCATGTTGTTTCCTTCCCCCAGTCCTGTTGTTTCCTCCCCCCAGTCCTGTTGTTTCCTTCCCCCAGTCCTGTTGTTTCCTCCCCCCCCAGTCCTGTTGTTTCCTTCCCCAGTCCTGTTGTTTCCTCCCCCCCAGTCCTGCTGTTTCCCCCACAGTCCTGCTGTTTCCTTCCCCCAGTCCTGCTGTTTCCTCCCCCCAGTCCTGCTGTTTCCTTCCCCCAGTCCTGCTGTTTCCTCCCCCCCCAGTCCTGCTGTTTCCTCCCCCCAGTCATGCTGTTTCCTCCTAGTCTTGCTGTTTCCTTCCCCCAGTCCTGTTGTTTCCTCCCCCCAGTCCTGTTGTTTCCTTCCCCCCAGTCCTGTTGTTTCCTTCCCCCAGTCCTGTTGTTTCCTTCCCCCCAGTCCTGCTGTTTCCCCCCCCCAGTCCTGCTGTTTCCTTCCCCCAGTCCTGTTGTTTCCTCCTCCCCCCAGTCCTGTTGTTTCCTTCCCCCAGTCCTGCTGTTTACTTCTCCCCCCAGTCCTGCTGTTTCCTCCCCCCCAGTCCTGTTGTTTCCTTCCCCCCAGTCCTGCTGTTTACTTCTCCCCCCAGTCCTGCTGTTTCCTCCCCCCAGTCCTGTTGTTTCCTTCCCCCAGTCCTGTTGTTTCCTAACCCCCCAGTCCTGCTGTTTCCTCCCCCCAGTCATGTTGTTTCCTTCCCCCAGTCCTGTTGTTTCCTTCCCCCCAGTCCTGTTGTTTCCTTCCCCCAGTCCTGTTGTTTCCTCCCCCCAGTCCTGTTGTTTCCTTCCCCCCAGTCCTGTTGTTTCCTCCCCCCCAGTCATGCTGTTTCCCTCCTAGTCTTGCTGTTTCCTTTCCCCCAGTCCTGTTGTTTCCTCCCCCCAGTCCTGTTGTTTCCTTCCCCCAGTCCTGTTGTTTCCTTCCCCCCAGTCCTGTTGTTTCCTTCCCCCAGTCCTGTTGTTTCCTCCCCCCCCCAGTCCTGTTGTTTCCTTCCCCCCAGTCCTGTTGTTTCCTCCCCCCAGTCATGCTGTTTCCCTCCTAGTCTTGCTGTTTCCTTCCCCCCAGTCCTGTTGTTTCCTCCCCCCAGTCCTGTTGTTTCCTTCCCCCCAGTCCTGTTGTTTCCTTCCCCCCAGTCCTGTTGTTTCCTTCCCCCCAGTCCTGCTGTTTCCTCCCCCCCCAGTCCTGCTGTTTCCTCCCCCCAGTCATGCTTTTTCCCTCCTAGTCTTGCTGTTTCCTTCCCCCAGTCCTGTTGTTTCCTCCCCCCCAGTCCTGTTGTTTCCTTCCCCCAGTCCTGCTGTTTACTTCTCCCCCAGTCCTGCTGTTTCCTCCCCCCCCAGTCCTGCTGTTTCCCCCCCCCCAGTCCTGCTGTTTACTTCTCCCCCCCAGTCCTGCTGTTTCCTCCCCCCAGTCCTGCTGTTTCCTCCCCCCAGTCTTGCTGTTTCCCCCCAGTCCTGCTGTTTCCTCCCCCCCCAGTCCTGCTGTTTCCCCCCCCGTCCTGCTGTCCCCCCCCCAGTCCTGCTGTCCTCCCCCTGTTCTGCTGTTTCCCTCCTAGTCTTGCTGTTCCCCCCCAGTCCTGCGGTTTCCCCCTGTCCTGCTGTTTCCCTCCTAGTCTTGCTGTTTCCCCCAGTCCTGCTATTTCCCTCCTAGTCTTGCTGTTTCCCCCCCAGTCCTGCTGTTTCCTTCCCCCCCCAGTCCTGTTGTTTCCTTCCCCCAGTCCTGCTGTTTCCCCCCCCCAGTCCTGCTGTTTCCTCCCCCCCCAGTCCTGCTGTTTCCTCCCCCCAGTCATGCTGTTTCCCTCCTAGTCTTGCTGTTTCCTTCCCCCCAGTCCTGCTGTTTCCCCCCCCGTCCTGCTGTCCCCCCCCAGTCCTGCTGTCCTCCCCCTGTTCTGCTGTTTCCCTCCTAGTCTTGCTGTTCCCCCCCAGTCCTGCGGTTTCCCCCTGTCCTGCTGTTTCCCTCCTAGTCTTGCTGTTTCCCCCAGTCCTGCTATTTCCCTCCTAGTCTTGCTGTTTCCCCCCCCCCAGTCCTGCTGTTTCCTTCCCCCCCCAGTCCTGCTGTTTCCCCCCCCCCCCCGTCCTGCTGTCCCCCCCCAGTCCTGCTGTCCTCCCCCTGTTCTGCTGTTTCCCTCCTAGTCTTGCTGTTCCCCCCCAGTCCTGCGGTTTCCCCCCCTGTCCTGCTGTTTCCCTCCTAGTCTTGCTGTTCCCCCCCAGTCCTGCGGTTTCCCCCCTGTCCTGCTGTTTCCCTCCTAGTCTTGCTGTTCCCCCCCCCAGTCCTGCTGTTCCCCTTGCTTAATGGAGAAAGAGATGTTTTATTTAGTACGACTAGGATGAAACTCCTTTCATATTGTCTCACAATGTTTTGAGGGAAAGCTATGATGAGGAAAATACAATGACTACCCTGCACTTTACACATACCCTCGATTGTCATTTTAAATATACAATAACGATGTATTGTAAAGGAGAATGTGTCCTCAATTGGTCAGACAAAAAGGAAACATGTCCCATTCACTCCTTTCAGGTCATTGATCAGGTCATTGGTCAGGTCATTGATATACCCAGGGAGAGATTAATTCAGGACTACTATAGACAGTAATGTCAACCAGACAGTAATGTCTATATGTTCAACCAGACAGTAATGTCTATATGTTCAACCAGACAGTAATGTCTATATGTTCAACCAGACAGTAATGTCTATATGTTCAACCAGACAGTAATGTCTATATGTTCAACCAGACAGTAATGTCTATATGTTCAACCAGACAGTAATGTCTATATGTTCAACCAGACAGTAATGTCTATATGTTCAACCAGACAGTAATGTCTATATGTTCAACCAGACAGTAATGTCTATATGTTCAACCAGACAGTAATGTCTATATGTTCAACCAGACAGTAATGTCTATATGTTCAACCAGACAGTAATGTCTATATGTTCAACCAGACAGTAATGTCTATATGTTCAACCAGACAGTAATGTCTATATGTTCAACCAGACAGTAATGTCTATATGTTCAACCAGACAGTAATGTCTATATGTTCAACCAGACAGTAATGTCTATATGTTCAACCAGACAGTAATGTCTATATGTTCAACCAGACAGTAATGTCTATATGTTCAACCAGACAGTAATGTCTATATGTTCAACCAGACAGTAATGTCTATAACATTGATTTCGACAGCCTATTTACAGTGCATTCAGACTCCTTGACTTTTTCCACATTTTGCTACACTACAGCCTTATTAAACAAAATCCTCATCAATCTACACACAACACCCCACAATGACAAAGCAAAAACAGGTTCTGAGAAATGTTTGCAAATGTACTAAAAATAAAAAACAGAAATACCTTATTTGCATAAGTATTCAGACCATTCGCTATGAGATTCAAAATTGATCTCAGGTGCATCCTGTTTCCATTGATCTTTCTTGAGATGTTTCTACTACTTGATTGGAGTCCACCTGTGGTAAATTCAATTGATTGGAAATTATTTGGAAAGGTACTCACCTCTCTATATAATGTCCCACAGTTGGCAGATGTTAGAGCAAAAACCAATCCATGAGGTCGAAGGAATTGTCCGTAGAGCTCCTTGACATGATTATGTTGAGGCACATTCCGCAGCATTGAAGGTCCCCAAGAACACAGTGGCCTCCATCTTAAATGGAAGAAGTTTAGAACCACCAAGACGTTTTCAAGAGCTGGCCGTCCGGTCAAACTGGGCAATCGGGGAGAGAAGGGCCTTGGTCAAGGAGTGGACCAATGACCCGATGGGTTCTGCTCTGTGGAGATGGGATTACCTACCTACTGCAGGTAGGTAAGCAGTGGGCAGGCAGGTAGGTAATCCCACTGCTTAACTACCTGCCTGCCCACTGCCTTCCTACCTGCTTACCTATCTGCCCACTGCCTACCTACCTGCCCACTGCCTACCTACCTGCCCGCTGCCTACCTGCCTGCCTGCCCGCTGCTTACCTACCTGCCCGCTGCCTACCTGCCTGCCTGCCCGCTGCCTACCTACCTGCCCACTGCCTGCCTGCCCGCTGCCTACCTACCAACTGCCTACCTGCCCGCTGCCTACCTACCTGCCCACTGCCTACCTGCCTGCCCGCTGCCTGCCTACCTACCCACTGCCTGCCTGCCCGCTGCCTACCTACCTGCCCACTGCCTACCTGCCTGCCTGCCTGCCTACCTTCCTTCCCACTTCCTACCTGTCCACTGCTTACATGTCTGCCCGCTGCTTACCTGTCTGCCCGCTGCCTACCTGCTTGCCCGCTGCCTACCTGCCTGCCCTCTGCCTACCTGCCCGCTGCCTACCTGCCCGCCTGCCCGCTGCCTACCTGCCCGCCTCCCCACTGCCTACCTGCCCGCTGCCTACCTACCTGCTCGCTGCCTACCTACCTGCCCGCTGCCTACCTACCTGCCCACTGCAGAGATCGAGATATCGAGAGAGAGAGAGAGTCAGACAGAGATATTGAGAGAGAGAGAGTGAGATATGGAGATACTTGAGTGCTTCCCAAGTGAGTAAGACCTCTCTGGTGATGCTGAAAGATGACTCGGTCCTGTTCCATGAAACAAAACATTTTGAAACACAGAACAGAAACATTTGTTTTCTTATTGGGCACATTCAGACAGTACCTCCTCCTCCTGACGTTCAGGCTGTACCTCCTCCTCCTGACGTTCAGGCTGTACCTCCTCCTCCTGACGTTCAGGCTGTACCTCCTCCTCCTGACGTTCAGGCTGTACCTCCTCCTCCTGACGTTCAGGCTGTACCTCCTCCTCCTGACGTTCAGGCTGTACCTCCTCCTCCTGACGTTAAGGCTGCACCTCCTCCCCTGACGTTCAGGCTGCACCTCCTCCCCCTGACGTTCAGGCTGCAACTCCTCCCCCTGACGTTCAGGCTGCACCTCCTCCCCCTGACGTTCAGGCTGCACCTCCTCCCCCTGACGTTCAGGCTGCACCTCCTCCCCCTGACGTTCAGGCTGCACCTCCTCCCCCTGACGTTTAGGCTGCACCTCCTCCCCTGACGTTCAGGCTGCACCTCCTCCTCCTGACGTTCAGGCTGCACCTCCTCCTCCTGACGCTCAGGCTGCACCTCCCCTCCTGACGCTCAGGCTGCACCTCCCCCTCCTGACGTTCAGGCTGTACCTCCCCTCCTGACGCTCAGGCTGTACCTCCCCTCCTGACGTTCAGGCTGTACCTCCTCCCCCTGACGTTCAGGCTGTACCTCCCCCTCCTGACGTTCAGGCTGTACCTCCCCCCTCCTGACGTTCAGGCTGTACCTCCCCCTCCTGACGTTCAGGCTGTACCTCCCCCTCCTGACGTTCAGGCTGTACCTTCCCCCCCTGACGTTCAGGCTGCACCTCCTCCCCCTGACGTTTAGGCTGCACCTCCTCCCCCTGACGTTCAGGCTGCACCTCCTCCTCCTGACGTTCAGGCTGCACCTCCTCCTCCTGACGTTCAGGCTGCACCTCCCCCTCCTGACGTTCAGGCTGCACCTCCCCCTCCTGACGTTCAGGCTGTACCTCCCCCTCCTGACGTTCAGGCTGTACCTCCCCCTCCTGACGTTCAGGCTGTACCTCCTCCCCCTGACGTTCAGGCTGTACCTCCCCCTCCTGACGTTCAGGCTGTACCTCCCCTCCTGACGTTCAGGCTGTACCTCCCTCCTGACGTTCAGGCTGTACCTCCCCCCTCCTGACGCTCAGGCTGTACCTTCCCCTCCTGACGCTCAGGCTGTACCTCCCCTCCTGACGTTCAGGCTGTACCTCCCTCCTGACGTTCAGGCTGTACCTCCCCCTCCTGACGTTCAGGCTGTACCTCCCCCTCCTGACGTTCAGGCTGTACCTCCCCCTCCTGACGTTCAGGCTGTACCTCCCCTCCTGACGATCAGGCTGTACCTCCCCCTCCTGACGTTCAGGCTGTACCTCCTCCTCCTGACGTTCAGGCTGTACCTCCTCCTCCTGACGTTCAGGCTGTACCTCCTCCTCCTGACGTTCAGGCTGTACCTCCTCCTCCTGATGTTCAGGCTGTACCTCCTCCTCCTGACGTTCAGGCTGTACCTCCTCCTCCTGACGTTCAGGCTGTACCTCCTCCTCCTGACGCTCAGACAGTACCTCCTCCTCCTGACGTTCAGACAGTACCTCCTCCTCCTGACGCTCAGGCTGTACCTCCTCCCCTGACGCTCAGGCTGTACCTCCTCCCCTGACGTTCAGACAGTACCTCCTCCCCCTGACGTTCAGGCAGTACCTCCTCCCCCTGACGTTCAGGCAGTACCTCCTCCTCCTGACGTTCAGGCAGTACCTCCTCCTCCTGACGTTCAGGCAGTACCTCCTCCTCCTGACGTTCAGGCTGTACCTCCTCCTCCTGACGTTCAGGCTGTACCTCCTCCTCCTGACGTTCAGGCTGTACCTCCTCCTCCTGACGTTCAGGCTGTACCTCCTCCTCCTGACGTTCAGGCTGTACCTCCTCCTCCTGACGTTCAGGCAGTACCTCCTCCTCCTGACGTTCAGGCTGTACCTCCTCCTCCTGACGTTCAGGCTGTACCTCCTCCTCCTGATGTTCAGGCTGTACCTCCTCCTCCTGACGTTCAGGCTGTACCTCCTCCTCCTGACGTTCAGGCTGTACCTCCTCCTCCTGACGTTCAGACAGTACCTCCTCCTCCTGACGTTCAGACAGTACCTCCTCCTCCTGACGTTCAGACAGTACCTCCTCCCCTGACGTTCAGACAGTACCTCCTCCCCCTGACGTTCAGACAGTACCTCCTCCCCCTGACGTTCAGACAGTACCTCCTCCTCCTGACGTTCAGACAGTACCTCCTCCCCCTGACGTTCAGACAGTACCTCCTCCTCCTGACGTTCAGACAGTACCTCCTCCTCCTGACGTTCAGACAGTACCTCCTCCCCCTGACGTTCAGACAGTACCTCCTCCTCCTGACGTTCAGGCTGTACCTCCTCCCCCTGACGTTCAGGTTGTACCTCCTCCCCCTGACGTTCAGGCTGTACCTTCAAACAGGGCTTGAAAACTATTACGGACTTCAAAGGGAAACTTCCTCAATGATAATGTTCTGCCTAATGCCTATGGTGCAACCTTATGTAAATCGGTGGTTGGAACATGCATTCAAAGTTTGAGAGGTTCTCTCTCTTCACTAATGCAAAACAGTCATCCTCCATTCTGTTCCCTGCTGTCTCTATTAGATGAGAGAGAGGGCGACTGCTGTGTCTCTCTCTGCTAAGGCTTATCTTATGTTACTTGGGTTACAATGTCCTTTTCAGAAATGCTAACCTAGTGCAAATGAGATGGATGTTTTTTCACACACTCCCATTACTTTAATGAGGGTGAACAAAGTCAAGCAATGTCAGGGTAGGGAACAGGCCCATTAATGGTTGATGAAAGGTTGTGACTATGCCTGTCAACCATCCATTCACAAAAATAACAACCATCATGATTACCTGCTTATTATAAATGTGGATATTTTTTTCCCTTCAATATTCTATAACACATTGGACAGGAATTCTGGCTGGCTGTACATGCTTGTGTGATTATATTAGAAAATACAAACCAACACTGTGAATATGTAATTTACTGTGGTTGCTCATTCATTCTGTAAGAGTGCAAATTGTGATATCTTGTTGCTTTACCAATTGTCAAGGTGGCGTTTTCCTGAAGTGAAGCAGGCAAACTAACTCGTACATAGCCTGTAGGAGCTTGCATTAGATTTGCATTTATGAACCATTATATTTTCTTAGTGGAACACCTTCCTAATATTGAGTCTCACCCACTTGTGCCCTCATCGGGTCATGGACTCTACAAGTTGTTGAAAGCGTTCCACAGGGATGCTGGCCCATGTTGACTCCAATGCTTCCCACAGTTGTGTCAAGTTGGCTGGATGTCCTTAGGGTGGTGTGAAAAACCCAACAGCATTGCAGTTCTTGACACAAACCGGTGCACCTACTACCGTACCTCGTTCAAAAGCACTTAAATCTTTTTGTCTTGCCCATTCATCCTCTGAACGACACACAGACACAATCCATGTCTCTATTGTCTCGAGGCTTAAAAATCCTTCTTTAACCCGTCTCCTCCCCTTCATGGGTCCTGTGTGGCTCAGTCGGTAGAGCATGGTGCTTGCAACGCCAAGCGTCGTGGGTTCGCTTCCCGCTAGGGCCACCCATATGTAAAAGTAGTGGCCCCAGCCGACTTGTAAGTCGCTTTGGACAAAAGCGTCTGCTAAATGGGATATATTATTATCTACGCTGATTAAAGTGGATTTAACAAGTGGCATCAATAAGGGATTATAGCCTTCACCTGGATTCACCTGGTCAGTCTACAGCATGTCATGGAAAGAGCAGTGTTCCTAATGTTTTGTACACACAATGTAAATAAGGTCAGGATGATGTCTTCACCGACACCAAAATACTGTTCTGAAAAGAGCATTGATGAGCTTCTTATCTTTGTGGATGAGGTAAATTATCTACAGTGATAGCCAGAGCATATATCCTAAAGACTCATCCTCTCAAACAAAATGGAGGAGCAAATTAATCTTAGGCTGTGATTCAACCCGATGGTGCGTTGTAGTGTGCTTGACATTTAAAGATAATTACCAATTGATCTGTCACGTGCAGCATTTACCGTGAATATTATCTCCGTGAGCACAGGAATGTTGCCTTCAAAAGGCATATTGTCGACAGCGCGTTCAATCGGATTAAACTCTGCCTTAAATTGGAAGATTTAATAAACCAGGTGAAAAGGCCAGTTATTCCAGATTGTAGGATTTTCTCTGTCTGGTGATGTTAGTAACCTGGCTCAGGCATAAATAGTTATTTAGGGGCTGACAGCCCTGATGAGAAAGACATTGTTTGTTTATGTCCCAAAGTGGCACCCTATTCCCTACGTGCTCTGGTCCAAAGTAGTACACTATATAAGGAATAGGGTGCCATTTGGGATGCAAACCCTGGAAAGGGCAGAGAAAGGACCCGAGGGAGCCAAGTACCATTTTCTTCCAGTGTCAAGATCCACTTCCTCCTGACACCACTTAGACTGGCTGGTAATGAGAAACAGGAGAATCTGTCTGTCTCTGTGTCCCAAATGGAACACTGTTCTCTATGGGTCATGCTCAAAAGTAGTGCACAATATAGAAAATAGAGTGCAATTTGGGAAGCAGACTGTCCCTGTCCTCACAGGGCTGACAATGACTAATTGACTACCCCTGAACCTTCCTACAACATTCTGCTAGGTCATCACGGCCCCAAACCCTCCTACGACATTATAGACTAACACAAACCCTCCTACAAAATGAATGGCTGCCCCAAACCTCCTGCAACATTAATGGCTGCCCCTAACCCTCCAACAAAATTAATGGCTAACCCAAACCCTCCTACAACATTAATGGCTAACAAAAACCCTCCTAAAATATTAATGGATACCCCAAACCCTCCTACAACATGAATTGCTGCCTCAAACCCTCCTACAATATTAATGGCTAACCCAAACCCCTCTACAACATTAATGGATACTCCAAACCCTCCTACAACGTTAATTGATACCCCAAACCCTCCAATAACGTTAATTGCTAGCCCCAAACCCTCCTACAACGTTAATTGCTAGCCCAAACCCTCCTACAACGTTAATTGCTGCCCCAAACCCTCCTACAACATTAATGGATACTCCAAACCCTCCTACAACATTAATGGATACTCCAAACCCTCCTACAACATTAATGGATACTCCAAACCCTCCTACAACATTAATGGATACTCCAAACCCTCCTACTACATTAATGGATACTCCAAACCCTCCTACTACATTAATGGATACTCCAAACCCTCCTACTACATTAATGGATACTCCAAACCCTCCTCCAACATTAATGGATACTCCAAACCCTCCTCCAACATTAATGGATACTCCAAACCCTCCTACAACATTAATGGATACTCCAAACCCTCCTACTACATTAATGGATACTCCAAACCCTCCGACTACATTAATGGATAGTCCAAACCCCTCCGACTACATTAATGGATACTCCAAACCCTCCTACAACGTTAATTGCTAGCCCCAAACCCTCCTACAACGTTAATTGCTAGCCCAAACCCTCCTACAACGTTAATTGCGTCCCCAAACCCTCCTACAACGTTAATGGATACTCCAAACCCTCCTACAACATTAATGGATACTCCAAACCCTCCTACAACATTAATGGATACTCCAAACCCTCATACTACATTAATGGATACTCCAAACCCTCCTACTACATTAATGGATACTCCAAACCCTCCTACAACATTAATGGATACTCCAAACCCTCCTACAACATTAATGGATACTCCAAACCCTCCTACAACATTAATGGATACTCCAAACCCTCCTACAACATTAATGGATACTCCAATCCTCCTACAACATTAATGGATACTCCAACCCCTCCTACTACATTAATGGATACTCCAAACCCTCCTACAACATTAATGGATACTCCAAACCCTCCTACAACATTAATGGATACTCCAAACCCTCATACTACATTAATGGATACTCCAAACCCTCCTACTACATTAATGGATACTCCAAACCCTCCTACAACATTAATGGATACTCCAAACCCTCCTACAACATTAATGGATACTCCAAACCCTCCTACAACATTAATGGATACTCCAAAACCCTCCTACAACATTAATGGATACTCCAAACCCTCCTACAACATTAATGGATACTCCAAACCCTCCTACAACATTGATGGCTGCCCCAAACCCTCCTACAACATTAATGGCTAACCCAAACCCTCCTACAACATTAATTGCTGCCCCGAACCCTCCTACAACATTAATTCCTGCCCCGAACCCTCCTACAACATTAATTGCTGCCCGAACCCTCCTACAAAATTAATTCCTGCATAGAACCATCCTACAACATTAATTGCTGCCCCAAACCCTCCTACAACGTTAATTGCTTCCCTAAACCCTCCTATAACATTAATGGATACTCCAAACCCCTCCTACAACATTGACGGCTGCCCCAAACCCTCCTACAACATTAACGGATACTCCAAACACTCCTACAACATTAACGGATACTCCAAACCCTCCTACAACATTAACGGATACTCCAAAACCTCCTACAACATTAATGGATACTCCAAACCCTCCTACAACATTAATGGCTAACCCAAACCCTCCTACAACATTAATGGCTAACCCAAACCCTCCTACAACATTAATTGCTGCCCCAAACCCTCCTACATAATTAATTACTGCCCCAAACCCTCCTACAACGTTAATTGCTTCCCTAAACCCTCCTATAACATTAATGGATACTCCAAACCCTCCTACAACATTAATGGATACTCCAAACCGTCCTACAACATTAATGGCTACTCCAAACCCTCCTACAACATTAATTGATACCCAAAACCCTTCTACAACATTAATTGCTGCCCCAAACCCTCCTACAACGTTAATTGATAGCCCAAACCCACCTACAACGTTAATTGCTTCCCTAAACCCTCCTATAAATTTAATGGATACTCCAAACCCTCCTACAACATTAATGGCTACTCCAAACCCTCCTACAACATTAATTGATACCCAAAACCCTTCTACAACATTAATTGCTGCCCCAAACCCTCCTACAACGTTAATTGATAGCCCAAACCCACCTACAACGTTAATTGCTTCCCTAAACCCCTCCTACAACATTAATGGATACTCCAAACCCTCCTACAACATTAATGGATACTCCAAAACCTCCTACAACATTAATGGATACTCCAAACCCTCCTACAACATTAACGGATACTCAAACCTCCTACAACATTAATGGATACTCCAAACCCTCCTACTACATTAATGGATACTCCAAACCCTTCTACAACATTAATTGCTGCCCCAAACCCTCCTACAACGTTAATTGATAGCCCAAACCCACCTACAACGTTAATTGCTTCCCTAAACCCTCCTATAAATTTAATGGATACTCCAAACCCTCCTACAGCATTAATGGATACTCCAAACCCTCCTACAACATTAAAGGATACTCCAAACCCTCCTACAACATTAAAGGATACTCCAAACCCTCCTACAACGTTAATTGATAGCCCAAACCCACCTACAACGTTAATTGCTTCCCTAAACCCTCCTATAAATTTAATGGATACTCCAAACCCTCCTACAACATTAAAGGATACTCCAAACCCTCCTACAACATTAATGGCTAACCCAAACCCACCTACAACGTTAATTGCTTCCCTAAACCCTCCTACTACATTAATGGATACTCCAAACCCTCCTACAACATTAATGGATACTCCAAACCCTCCTACAACATTAAAGGATACTCCAAACCCTCCTACAACATTAATGGCGAAAAAAAACTCTCCTACAACATTAATGGCTAACCCAAACCCTCCTACAACATTAATTGCTAGCACAAACCCTCCTACAACGTTAATTGATTCCCTAAATCCTCCTATAACATTAATGGATACTCCAAACCCTCCTACAACATTAATGGATACTCCAAACCCTCCTACAACATTGACGGCTGCCCCAAACCCTCCTACAACATTGACGGCTGCCCCAAACCCTCCTACAACGTTAATTGCTTCCCTAAACCCTCCTATAACATTAATGGATACTCCAAACCCCTCCTACAACATTGACGGCTGCCCCAAACCCTCCTACAACATTAACGGATACTCCAAACACTCCTACAACATTAACGGATACTCCAAACCCTCCTACAACATTAACGGATACTCCAAAACCTCCTACAACATTAATGGATACTCCAAACCCTCCTACAACATTAACGGATACTCAAACCTCCTACAACATTAATGGATACTCCAAACCCTCCTACTACATTAATGGATACTCCAAACCCTCCTACTACATTAATGGATACTCCAAACCCTCCTACTACATTAATGGATACTCCAAACCCTCCTACCACATTAATGGCTGCACCAAACCCTCCTGCAACATTAATGGCTGCCCCAAACCCTCCTACAACATTAATGGCTAACCCAAACCCTCCTACAACATTAATGGCTAACCCAAACCCTCCTACAACATTAATGGCGAAGCCAAACCCTCCTACAACATTAATTGCTGCCCCGAACACTCCTACAACATTAATTGCTGCCCCAAACCCTCCTACAACATTAATTGCTGCCCCAAACCCTCCTACAACGTTAATTGCTAGCCCAAACCCTCCTACAACGTTAATTGCTTCCCTAAACCCTCCTTTAACATTAATGGATACTCCAAACCCTCCTACAACATTAATGGCTACTCCAAACCCTCCTCCAACATTAATGGATACTCCAAACCCTCCTACAACATTAATGGATACTCCAAACCCCTCCTACAACATTAATGGATACTCCAAACCGTCCTACAACATTAATGGCTACTCCAAACCCTCCTACAACATTAATTGCTACCCAAAACCCTTCTACAACATTAATTGCTGCCCCAAACCCTCCTACAACGTTAATTGATAGCCCAAACCCACCTACAACGTTAATTGCTTCCCTAAACCCTCCTACAACATTAATGGATACTCCAAACCCTCCTACAGCATTAATGGATACTCCAAACCCTCATACTACATTAATGGCTAAACCAAACCCTCCTACAACATTAATGGCTAACCCAAACCCTCCTACAACATTAATTGCTAGCACAAACCCTCCTACAATGTTAATTGATTCCCTAAACCCTCCTATAACATTAATGGATACTCCAAACCCTCCTACAACATTAATGGATACTCCAAACCCTCCTACAACATTAATGGATACTCCAAACCCTCCTACAACATTAATGGATACTCCAAACCCTCCTACAACATTAATTGCTAGCACAAACCCTCCTACAATGTTAATTGATTCCCTAAACCCTCCTATAACATTAATGGATACTCCAAACCCTCCTACAACATTAATGGATACTCCAAACCCTCCTACAACATTGACGGCTGCCCCAAACCCTCCTACAACATTGACGGCTGCCCCAAACCCTCCTACAACGTTAATTGCTTCCCTAAACCCTCCTATAACATTAATGGATACTCCAAACCCCTCCTACAACATTGACGGCTGCCCCAAACCCTCCTACAACATTAACGGATACTCCAAACACTCCTACAACATTAACGGATACTCCAAACCCTCCTACAACATTAACGGATACTCCAAAACCTCCTACAACATTAATGGATACTCCAAACCCTCCTACAACATTAATGGATACTCCAAACCCTCCTACAACATTAATGGCTAACCCAAACCCTCCTACAACATTAATTGCTAGCACAAACCCTCCTACAATGTTAATTGATTCCCTAAACCCTCCTATAACATTAATGGATACTCCAAACCCTCCTACAACATTGACGGCTGCCCCAAACCCTCCTACAACATTGACGGCTGCCCCAAACCCTCCTACAACGTTAATTGCTTCCCTAAACCCTCCTATAACATTAATGGATACTCCAAACCCCTCCTACAACATTGACGGCTGCCCCAAACCCTCCTACAACATTAACGGATACTCCAAACACTCCTACAACATTAACGGATACTCCAAACCCTCCTACAACATTAACGGATACTCCAAAACCTCCTACAACATTAATGGATACTCCAAACCCTCCTACAACATTAACGGATACTCAAACCTCCTACAACATTAATGGATACTCCAAACCCTCCTACTACATTAATGGATACTCCAAACCCTCCTACTACATTAATGGATACTCCAAACCCTCCTACTACATTAATGGATACTCCAAACCCTCCTACCACATTAATGGCTGCACCAAACCCTCCTGCAACATTAATGGCTGCCCCAAACCCTCCTACAACATTAATGGCTAACCCAAACCCTCCTACAACATTAATGGCTAACCCAAACCCTCCTACAACATTAATGGCGAAGCCAAACCCTCCTACAACATTAATTGCTGCCCCGAACACTCCTACAACATTAATTGCTGCCCCAAACCCTCCTACAACATTAATTGCTGCCCCAAACCCTCCTACAACGTTAATTGCTAGCCCAAACCCTCCTACAACGTTAATTGCTTCCCTAAACCCTCCTTTAACATTAATGGATACTCCAAACCCTCCTACAACATTAATGGATACTCCAAACCGTCCTACAACATTAATGGCTACTCCAAACCCTCCTACAACATTAATTGCTACCCAAAACCCTTCTACAACATTAATTGCTGCCCCAAACCCTCCTACAACGTTAATTGATAGCCCAAACCCACCTACAACGTTAATTGCTTCCCTAAACCCTCCTATAAATTTAATGGATACTCCAAACCCTCCTACAACATTAATGGATACTCCAAACCCTCCTACAGCATTAATGGATACTCCAAACCCTCCTACAACATTAATGGCTAACCCAAACCCTCCTACAACATTAATTGCTAGCACAAACCCTCCTACAATGTTAATTGATTCCCTAAACCCTCCTATAA
>NW_027010354.1:0-10000 GCF_036934945.1 Oncorhynchus masou masou
ACTGTCCTAAAGCCCACTACCTCGTCACTATCCTACAGCCCACTACCTCGTCACTGTCCTAAAGCCCACTACCTCGTCACTGTCCTACATCCCACTACCTCGACACTGTCCTAAAGCCCACTACCTCGTCACTGAACTACAGCCCACTACCTCGTCACTGTCCTACAGCCCAATACATTGTCTCTGTCCTATAGCCCACTACCTTGTCTATGTCCTAAAGCCCACTACCTTGTCTCTGTCCTACAGCCCACTACATTGTCTCTGTCCTACAGCCCACTACCTCATTACTGACCTACAGCCCACTACCTTGTCTCTGTCCTACAGCCCACTGCCTTGTCTCTGTCCTACAGCCCACTACCTCATTACTGACCTACAGCCCACTACCTTGTCTCTGTCCTACAGCCCACTACCACATTAATGACCTACAGCACACTACCTTGTCTCTGTCCTACAGCCCACTACCTCATTACTGACCTACAGCCCACTATGTGTATAACCTCAGTAAGTGAATGTAGATAACCCCAGTAACATAATGCAGAAAACCCCAGTAACAGAACGTGGATAACCCCAGTAACAGAATGTGGATAACCCCAGTAACAGAATGTGGATAACCCCAGTAACAGAATGTAGATAACCCCAGTAACAGAACGTGGATAACCCCAGTAACAGAACGTAGATAACCCCAGTAACAGAACGTGGATAACCCCAGTAACAGAATGTGGATAACCCCAGTAACAGAATGTGGATAACCCCAGTAACAGAATGTGGATAACCCCAGTAACAGAACGTAGATAACCCCAGTAACAGAATGTGGATAACCCCAGTAACAGAACGTAGATAACCCCAGTAACAGAACGTGGATAACCCCAGTAACAGAACGTAGATAACCCTAGTAACAGAACGTGGATAACCCCAGTAACAGAACGTAGATAACCCCAGTAACAGAACGTGGATAACCCCAGTAACAGAACGTAGATAACCCCAGTAACAGAATGTGGATAACCCCAGTAACAGAACGTGGATAACCCCAGTAACAGAATGTAGATAACCCCAGTAACAGAACGTGGATAACCCCAGTAACAGAACGTAGATAACCCCAGTAACAGAACGTAGATAACCCCAGTAACAGAACGTGGATAACCCTAGTAACAGAACGTGGATAACCCCAGTAACAGAACGTAGATAACCCCAGTAACAGAACGTAGATAACCCCAGTAACAGAACGTGGATAACCCCAGTAACAGAACGCGGAGAACCCCAGTAACAGAACGTGGATAACCCCAGTAACAGAACGTAGATAACCCCAGTAACAGAATGTGGATAACCCCAGTAACAGAACGTAGATAACCCCAATAACAGAACGTGGATAACCCCAGTAACAGAACGTAGATAACCCCAGTAACAGAACGTGGATAACCCCAGTAACAGAATGTAGATAACCCCAGTAACAGAACGTGGATAACCCCAGTAACAGAACGTGGATAACCCCAGTAACAGAACGTAGATAACCCCAGTAACAGAACGTGGATAACCCCAGTAACAGAACGTAGATAACCCCAGTAACAGAACGTAGATAACCCCAGGAACAGAACGTAGATAACCCCAGGAACAGAACGTAGATAACCCCAGTAACAGAATGTGGATAACCCCAGTAACAGAACGTAGATAACCCTAGTAACAGAACGTAGATAACCCCAGTAACAGAACGTAGATAACCCTAGTAACAGAACGTAGATAACCCCAGTAACAGAACGTGGATAACCCCAGTAACAGAACGTGGATAACCCCAGTAACAGAACGTAGATAACCCCAGTAACAGTACGTAGATAACCCCAGTAACAGAACATGGATAACCCCAGTAACAGTACGTAGATAACCCCAGTAACAGAACATGGATAACCCCAGTAACAGTACGTAGATAACCCTAGTAACAGAACGTAGATAACCCCAGTAACAGAACGTGGATAACCACAGTAACAGAACGTAGATAACCCCAGTAACAGAACGTAGATAACCCCAGTAACAGAACGTAGATAACCCCAGTAACAGTACGTAGATAACCCCAGTAACAGAACGTGGATAACCCCAGTAACAGAACGTAGATAACCCCAGTAACAGAACGTGGATAACCCCAGTAACAGAACGTAGATAACCCTAGTAACAGAACGTAGATAACCCCAGTAACAGAACGTAGATAACCCTAGTAACAGAACGTAGATAACCCCAGTAACAGAACGTGGATAACCCCAGTAACAGAACGTAGATAACCCCAGTAACAGAACGTGGATAACCCCAGTAACAGAACGTAGATAACCCTAGTAACAGAACGTAGATAACCCCAGTAACAGAACGTAGATAACCCTAGTAACAGAACGTAGATAACCCCAGTAACAGAACGTGGATAACCCCAGTAACAGAACGTGGATAACCCCAGTAACAGAATGTGGATAACCCCAGTAACAGAACGTAGATAACCCCAGTAACAGTACGTAGATAACCCCAGTAACAGAACGTGGATAACCCCAGTAACAGAACGTAGATAACCCCAGTAACAGAACGTGGATAACCCCAGTAACAGAACGTAGATAACCCTAGTAACAGAACGTAGATAACCCCAGTAACAGAACGTAGATAACCCTAGTAACAGAACGTAGATAACCCCAGTAACAGAACGTGGATAACCCCAGTAACAGAACGTGGATAACCCCAGTAACAGAATGTGGATAACCCCAGTAACAGAACGTAGATAACCCCAGTAACAGAACGTGGATAACCCCAGTAACAGAACGTAGATAACCCCAGTAACAGAACGTGGATAACCCCAGTAACAGAACGTAGATAACCCTAGTAACAGAACGTAGATAACCCCAGTAACAGAACGTGGATAACCCCAGTAACAGAATGTGGATAACCCCAGTAACAGAATGTGGATAACCCCAGTAACAGAACGTGGATAACCCCAGTAACAGAACGTGGATAACCCCAGTAACAGAATGTGGATAACCCCAGTAACAGAATGTGGATAACCCCAGTAACAGAACGTGGATAACCCCAGTAACAGAATGTGGATAACCCCAGTAACAGAATGTGGATAACCCCAGTAACAGAACGTAGATAACCCCAGTAACAGAACGTAGATAACCCCAGTAACAGAACGTGGATAACCCCAGTAACAGAACGTAGATAACCCCAGTAACAGAATGTGGATAACCCCAGTAACAGAATGTGGATAACCCCAGTAACAGAACGTAGATAACCCCAGTAACAGAACGTGGATAACCCCAGTAACAGAACGTACATAACCCCAGTAACAGTACGTAGATAACCCCAGTAACAGAACGTGGATAACCCTAGTAACATAACGTGGATAACCCCAGTAACAGAACGTGGATAACCCCAGTAACAGAACGTGGATAACCCCAGTAACAGAACGTAGATAACCCCAGTAACAGAACGTAGATAACCCCAGTAACAGAACGTAGATAACCCCAGTAACAGAACGTGGATAACCCCAGTAACAGAACGTAGATAACCCCAGTAACAGTACGTAGATAACCCCAGTAACAGAACGTGGATAACCCTAGTAACAGAACGTGGATAACCCCAGTAACAGAATGTGGATAACCCCAGTAACAGAATGTGGATAACCCCAGTAACAGAACGTAGATAACCCCAGTAACAGAACGTAGATAACCCCAGTAACAGTACGTAGATAACCCCAGTAACAGAACGTGGATAACCCCAGTAACAGAACGTAGATAACCCCAGTAACAGAACGTGGATAACCCCAGTAACAGAACGTAGATAACCCTAGTAACAGAACGTAGATAACCCCAGTAACAGAACGTAGATAACCCTAGTAACAGAACGTAGATAACCCCAGTAACAGAACGTGGATAACCCCAGTAACAGAACGTAGATAACCCCAGTAACAGAACGTGGATAACCCCAGTAACAGAACGTAGATAACCCTAGTAACAGAACGTAGATAACCCCAGTAACAGAACGTAGATAACCCTAGTAACAGAACGTAGATAACCCCAGTAACAGAACGTGGATAACCCCAGTAACAGAACGTGGATAACCCCAGTAACAGAATGTGGATAACCCCAGTAACAGAACGTAGATAACCCCAGTAACAGTACGTAGATAACCCCAGTAACAGAACGTGGATAACCCCAGTAACAGAACGTAGATAACCCCAGTAACAGAACGTGGATAACCCCAGTAACAGAACGTAGATAACCCTAGTAACAGAACGTAGATAACCCCAGTAACAGAACGTAGATAACCCTAGTAACATAACGTAGATAACCCCAGTAACAGAACGTGGATAACCCCAGTAACAGAACGTGATAACCCCAGTAACAGAATGTGGATAACCCCAGTAACAGAATGTAGATAACCCCAGTAACAGAACGTGGATAACCCCAGTAACAGAACGTAGATAACCCCAGTAACAGAACGTGGATAACCCCAGTAACAGAACGTAGATAACCCTAGTAACAGAACGTAGATAACCCCAGTAACAGAACGTGGATAACCCCAGTAACAGAATGTGGATAACCCCAGTAACAGAATGTGGATAACCCCAGTAACAGAATGTGGATAACCCCAGTAACAGAACGTGGATAACCCCAGTAACAGAACGTGGATAACCCCAGTAACAGAACGTAGATAACCCCAGTAACAGAACGTGGATAACCCCAGTAACAGAACGTAGATAACCCCAGTAACAGTACGTAGATAACCCCAGTAACAGAACGTGGATAACCCTAGTAACAGAATGTGGATAACCCCAGTAACAGAACGTAGATAACCCCAGTAACAGAATGTGGATAACCCCAGTAACAGAACGTAGATAACCCCAGTAACAGAACGTAGATAACCCCAGTAACAGAACGTGGATAACCCCAGTAACAGAACGTGGATAACCCCAGTAACAGAACGTGGATAACCCCAGTAACAGAACGTAGATAACCCCAGTAACAGAACGTAGATAACCCCAGTAACAGAACGTAGATAACCCCAGTAACAGAACGCGGAGAACCCCAATAACAGAACGTGGATAACCCCAACATCTGCAAATCAACAACATTCAAATGTTACGCAATATTACGCTTAATTTGTTGAGTGACAACCAGTGTAATTTTTCTAGGTTATTTTGCGCTGTTGAAGACGGTGTTTTACCGGAATAAAAGGTAAGGTCCCTCGGAGACAACTCTGTAGCCTACCTGCTGATCAGGATTTTATGTCATTTCCATTGTTCAGGTTCATCATCAGCAATAGTTTGGGTAGCTTTGCTTGAAACAATCAATATACAGTGTATGGTCATTTTTAGATATTTTTTAATTTTTAATTTCACCTTTATTTAACCAGGTAGGCAAGTTGAGAACAAGTTCTTATTTACAATTGCGACCTGGCCAAGATAAAGCAAAGCAGTTCGACACATACAACGACACAGTTACACATGGAGTAAAACAAGCATACAGTCAATAAAACAGTATAAACAAGTCTATATACGATGTGAGAGGCTTCCGTTAAAAAACCTCCTCTGTGTTCTGCTGGACAGGTAGCTGCTCTGGGGAGAGACAGAGGAGTCAAATAAACAACACTTCATGATAACAATGAGTGTGTAAGGGTGTGTATGAGAGCCTTCAATTAAAGAAGTTGCCTCAATGTCCAGTAGGTGGAAGCACAGCCCATACAATACTTGAGTCCTCCCCCAGACCTCGACAGCCCATACAGTCCCCTTGTCCTCCCCAGACCTCCACAGCCCATACAGTCCCCTTGTCCTCCCCCAGACTCCACAGCCCATACAGTCCCCTTGTCCTCCCCCAGACTCCACAGCCCATACAGTCCCCTTGTCCTCCCCCAGACCTCCACATCCCATACAGTCCCCTTGTCCTCCCCAGACCTCCACATCCCATACAGTCCCCTTGTCCTCCCCCAGACAGCCACAGTCCATACAGTCCCCTTGTCCTCCCCACACCTCCACAGTCCATACAGTCCCCTTGTTCTCCCCCAGACAGCCACAGTCCATACAGTCCCCTTGTCCTCCCCACACCTCCACAGTCCATACAGTCCCCTTGTTCTCCCCCAGACAGCCACAGTCCATACAGTCCCCTTGTCCTCCCCACACTTCCACAGTCCATACAGTCCCCTTGTCCTCCCCCAGACCTCCACAGCCCATACAGTCCCCTTGTCCTCCCCAGACCTCCACAGCCCATACAGTCCCCTTGTCCTCCCCAGACCTCCACAGCCCATACAGTCCCCTTGTCCTCCCCCAGACAGACACAGCACATACAGTCCCCTTGTCCTCCCCCAGACCTCCACAGCCCATACAGTCCCCTTGTCCTCCCCAGACTTCCACAGCACATACAGTCCCCTTGTCCTCCTCAGACCTCCACAGTCCATACAGTCCCCTTGTCCTCCCCCAGACAGACACAACCCATACAGTCCCCTTGTCCTCCCCCACACCTCCACAACCCATACAGTCCCCTTGTCCTCCCCAGACCTCCACAGCACATACAATCATACAATCAGCTACAGGCCTTCACACACACACACACACACACACACACACACACACACACACACACACACACACACACACTCCTTTTAACCAGTAGTAGTGCACTCCTTTTTAACCAGTAGGAGTGCACTCCTTTTTAACCAGTAGGAGTGCACTTCGTTTGGACAGTAGTAGTGCACTGTGTAGGGAATAGGATGCCTTCTTAGACTCTATAACCAGTGGCCCGGTGACAGGAGTCCACAGTGACAGAGATGTCACTCTGCTTCTCTGGGGTTTCCTGTGTCACAAGGTCAAAATGATGTCGCTGACCCCTCCCCCCCCCCTTTGTTTCACTATCACCCCTCCTTTGCAAAGAAATCAAAAATGGAGGGAGATGTTTTATGTATGGCCGCTGTTCAAACAAGGGGTATACGATTAGGAATGGACGGTAGGAGAAGGGCGTCACATTGCAAAGCGTACCGTGGCCGTTAGAGTGCTGCAGAAGGGAAGTGTGTGTGAGTGTGAGAGTGCCTGTTTGTGTGTTTGTGTGTGTGTGTATTAGGCCTTTCTCAAGGATGGGTCACGGTGGAGAGGAGATGAGAGCAGAGAGGCACCATTTCCACCTGATCCATGACAATAAAATACACATGGGTAACTAACAGGAAACTAACAGGAAACTAATAGGTAACTAACAGGAAACTAACAGGAAACTAATAGGTAACTAACAGGAAACTAACAGGAAACTAATAGGTAACTAACAGGAAACTAACAGGAAACTAACAGGAAACTAACAGGAAACTAATAGGTAACTAACAGGAAACTAACAGGAAACTAATAGGTAACTAACAGGAAACTAATAGGTAACTAACAGGAAACTAATAGGTAACTAACAGGAAACTAACAGGAAACTAATAGGTAACTAACAGGAAACTAACAGGAAGCTAATCGGTAACTAACAGGAAACTAACAGGGAACTAACAGGAAGCTAATCGGTAACTAACAGGAAACTAACAGGAAACTAATAGGTAACTAACAGGAAACTAACAGGAAACTAATAGGTAACTAACAGGAAACTAACAGGAAACTAATAGGTAACTAACAGGAAACTAACAGGAAACTAATAGGTAACTAATAGGTAACTAACAGGAAACTAATAGGTAACTAACAGGAAACTAACAGGAAACTAATAGGTAACTAACAGGAAACTAACAGGAAACTAATACGTAACTAACAGGAAACTAATAGGTAACTAATAGGTAACTAACAGGAAACTAATAGGTAACTAACAGGAAACTAATAGGTAACTAACAGGAAACTAACAGGAAACTAATAGGTAACTAACAGGAAACTAACAGGAAACGAATAGGTAACTAACAGGAAACTAACAGGTAACTAACAGGAAACTAACAGGAAACTAATAGGTAACTAACAGGAAACTAACAGGAAACTAATAGGTAACTAACAGGAAACTAATAGGTAACTAATAGGTAACTAACAGGAAACTAATAGGTAACTAATAGGTAACTAACAGGAAACTAACAGGAAACTAATAGGTAACTAACAGGAAACTAACAGGAAACTAATAGGTAACTAACAGGAAACTAATAGGTAACTAACAGGTAACTAACAGGAAACTAACAGGAAGCTAATCGGTAACTAACAGGAAACTAACAGGAAACTAACAGGAAACTAATAGGTAACTAACAGGAAACTAACAGGAAACTAATAGGTAACTAACAGGAAACTAACAGGAAACTAATAGGTAACTAACAGGAAACTAACAGGAAACTAATAGGTAACTAACAGGAAACTAATAGGTAACTAACAGGTAACTAACAGGAAACTAACAGGAAGCTAATCGGTAACTAACAGGAAACTAACAGGAAACTAATAGGTAACTAACAGGAAACTAACAGGAAACTAATAGGTAACTAACAGGAAACTAACAGGAAACTAACATGAAACTAATAGGTAACTAACAGGAAACTAACAGGAAACTCTGGATAAGAGCGTCTGCTAAATGACTTAAATGTAAATGTAATGTAATGAAACTAATAGGTAACTAACAGGAAACTAACAGGAAACTAATAGGTAACTAACAGGAAACTAATAGGTAACTAACAAGAAACAAAGAGGAAACTAACAGGGGCGGCAGGGTAGCCTAGTGGTTAGATTGTTGGACTAGTAACCGGAAGGTTGCAAGTTCAAATCCCCTAGCTGACAAGGTACAAATCTGTCGTTCTTGAACAGGCAGTTAACCCACTGTTCCTAGGCTGTCATTGAAAATAAGAATTTGTTCTTAACTGACTTGCCTACCTAAATAAAGGAAAACAACAAGGAAATTAATAGGAAACTAATATGTACACACAATGTCCAACTAATTGTACTATACTGTGGGTATCAGTGTTGTCACTATACCAGAATTTTGACGTCGTTACCACATTTAGCTTCACGGTACTCGATACCATAACTATACTTACATTTACGTCATTTAGCAGACGCTGTTATCCAGAGCGACTTACAAATTGGTGAATTCACCTTATGACATCAGTGGAACAGCCACTTTACAATAGTGCATCTAAATCATTTAAGGGGGGGGGGGTGAGAAGGATTACTTTATCCTATCCTAGGTATTCCTTGAAGAGGTGGGGTTTCAGGTGTCTCCGGAAGGTGTTGATTGACTCCACTGTCCTGAGGGAGTTTGTTCCACCATTGGGGGGCCAGAGCAGCGAACAGTTTTGACTGGGCTGAGACGATGAGGTGCATTAGTCAATGTCACAGACTGGCACTTGATCCGGACAGATAAACTCAGCTCCTGCTCAACTGTCGTACATCTTTCGAGTTCAATATCATTACATCTGAACATTTTCATTTCACTTGTTTAGACATAGCCATGTATGGATGAATTAATCAATTATACAGTCAATTAGATATTTTGTTTTTAACAATCTGACTACAACACAGGTGAATGCATATTATTTTTTTATTTTACCTTTATTTAACCAGGCAAGTCAGTTAAGAACAAATTCTTGTTTTCAATGACGGCCTAGGAACAGTGGGTTAACTGCCTGTTCAGGGGCAGAACGACAGAGTTGTACCTTGTCAGCTCAGGGATTTGAACTTGCAACCTTCCGGTTAATAGTTACCAACGCTCTAACCACTAGGCTACCCCGCCGCCAGAGAGTGTCAATGCGTATTATTCAATAGGAGTGTGTGAATGCACATTATTCAATAGGAGTGTGTCAATGCGTATTATTCAATAGGAGTGTGTCAATGCGTATTATTCAATAGGAGTGTGTGAATGCACATTAGTCAATAGGAGTGTGTGAATGCATAGAGTTTATTCAGCTTCTTTTAGCTGATAGCATGGGGCTACAGATGACAAATAATCCCTTACATTTAGGACTTATTTTATTGGCAACTGCTAGGAGAACGTATTATTTTATTGTAGTGATCAACAACATTTGCATAGAAGAAGCAATTGTA
>NW_027010354.1:15000-32808 GCF_036934945.1 Oncorhynchus masou masou
ATTTTGCTGGATTGAATCCCCGAGTTGACAAGCTCAAAATCTGTCGATCTTCCCCTGAACAAGGCAGTTTAACCCACTATTCCCTGGTAGGCCGTCATTGTAAATAATAATCTGTTCTTAACTGACTTGCCTCGTTAAATAAAGGTTAAACGTAAAAAATCGAAATAAAAATGCAGTTATTATTTGTTTTAGCTGCCACTGTTTTACTTGTGTTATTGTCTAAGACAGAACAGACTATTATAAAAGAGGATGTTGACTCTGGATTGAACCACCATCATATCACGGAGTGTAATACAGCGATAATGAAGAACTGATGGAGCACAGTAGCCTGAGAGAGCATTACACACACGGAGGCCGAGGGAACAACAAAACAAGGCCTTTGTGCTCTGCTCCTGCTGGGTACCCAGGATGTAGTAATACAAGACAGGGTGAGGGGTCTGCCCTTTACTGACCAGGACCTAAACCTTCAAAATCTGACAGTGGACACAAAGTTTGTGGAGATGGCAGGGGGGTCTGTTCGGGCTAGCTGTTGGGAACCTGTTAGGGCTAGCTAAAGCCAACGTCAGGAAGTTGCTGGCCAGTAGTAAATCAAACTTTATTTGCCACATGCGTCGAATACAACAAGTGTAGACTTTACCGTGAAATGTTTACTTACAAGTAATTAACCAACAGTGCAGTTCAAGAAGAATAAAATATTTACCAAGTCTCTATCCAACTCCCTCTCTCACTCTCTCTGTCTCTCTGTCCCTCTCTCTCTCTCTCTCTCTCTCTCTCTCTCTCTCTCTCTCTCTGTCTCTCTCTGTCTCTCTCATTCTCTCTGTCTCTCTGTCCCTCTCTCTCTCTCTCTCTCTCTCTGTCTCTCTCTGTCTCTCTCATTCTCTCATTCTCTCTGTCTCTCTGTCCCTCTCTCTCTCAATTCAATTCAATTCAATTCAATTCAATTCAAGGGGCTTTATTGGCATGGGAAACATGTGTTAACATTGCCAAAGCAAGTAAGTTATCTCTCTCTCTCTCTCTCTCACTCTCTCTCTCTCTCTGTCTCTCTCTTTCTCTCTTATTCTCTCATTCTCTCTGTCTCTCTGTCTCTCTCTCTCTCTCTGTCTCTCTCACTCTCTCTCTATCTCTCTCTCTCTCTCTTTCTCTCTGTCTCTCTGTCTCTCACTCTCTCTCTCTGTCTCTCTCATTCTCTCTGTCTCTCTGTCTCTCACTCTCTCTCTCTCTGACTCTCTCATTCTCTCTGTCTCTCATTCTCTCTCATTCTCTCTGTCTCTGTCTCTCTCGCTCTCTCACTCTCTCTCTCTCTCTCTCTGTGTCTCTCTGTCTCTCTCTCTCTCTCTCTCTCTCTCTGTCTCTCTGTCTCTCTCACTCCCTGTCTTTCTCGCTCTCTGTCTCTCTCTCTGTCTCTGTCTCTCTCTGTCTCTCTCTCTCTCTCTTTTCCTGTCTCTCTCTCTGTCTCTCTCTCTCTCTCTCTGTCTCTCTCTGTCTCTCTCTCTCTCTGTCTCTCTGTCTCTCTCTCTGTCTGTCTCCTGCTTTCTCTCTCCGTCTCTCTCTGTCTCTGTCTGTCTCCTGCTTTCTCTCTCTCTCTGTCTCTCTCTCTCTCTCAATTCAATTCAATTCAATTCAATTCAAGGGCTTTATTGGCATGGGAAACATGTGTTAACATTGCCAAAACAAGTAAGGTAGATAATATATAAAGTGAATATATAAAGTGAAATAAACAATAAAAATTAACAGTAAACATCACACATACAGAAGTTTCAAAACAATAAAGACATTACAAATGTCATATTATATATATATATATACAGGGTTTTAACAATGTACAAATGGTAAAGGACACAAGATAAAATAAATAAGCATAGATATGGGTTGTATTTACAATGGTGTGTGTTCTTCACTGGTTGCCCTTTTCTCATGGCAACAGGTCACAAATCTTGCTGCTCTGATGGCACACTGTGTCATGCATAGGTGTAATAGGTGGCAGGGAAGTCAGGCGCAGGAGAGTCAAACTGAGTGTAAAATGTCTTTAAATAGTCTTTTAATAAAGTTCCAAGAGTATGCGCCATAACAATAAATATACAAACAAACCAAACATGGGTACGAGGACCCAACGCGCACCTATACAACAATCACACTATACTGACAATAAAACAATCTCTGACAAAGACATGAGGGGAAACAGAGGGTTAAATACACAACAGGTAATGAATGGGATTGAAAACAGGTGTGTGGGAAGACAAGACAAAACCAATGGAAAATGAAAAAAGGATCAATGATGGCTAGAAGACCTGTGACGTCGAACGCCGCCCGAACAAGGAGAGGCAACGACTTCGGTATTTCACCCAGTAGATATGGGAGTTTATCAAAATTGGATTTGTTTTCGAATTCTTTGTGGATCTGTGTAATCTGAGGGAAATATGTCTCTCTAATATGGTCATACATTGGGCTGTCTCTCTCTCTCTCTGTTTGTCTCCTGCTTTCTCTCTCTCTCTGTCTCTCTCTCTCTCTGTCTCCTGCTTTCTCTCTCTCTCTCTGTCTCTCTCTCTCTCTCTGTCTGTCTCCTGCTTTCTCTCTCGCTCTCCGTCAAACTCTTTGTCAATCTGTCTCGTGTGATGTTAGTAGAGAGCTACAGTAGGGATATGACAGAAAAACTCTAGTAAAAAGTCATCTGTCTAATTCTAATTTTCAAGGTCAAAGTTCATTAACAGTAAAACAGTGCTACCATTTGTAACAGTTAGAGTAAAGGCAATGGTAATATCTGTAACAGTTGAACTATTCCTCTTCTCACAGTAACACCTCCTCTTACACCTCTAATTATCGTATTTCGGCGTCCTAACGTATCTGCCCAGCAGCTAGCTAAGCAGCTAGCTAACATCCACTGTCCACTAGCACTGTAGAAACTATTACACTCAACTGAACGACTCGATTAGTGTAGTGTCAGCTAGCTACATAGTTGTCTTCGTATCCAAGATAATTGTGCAGTTTAGAGTGTGTAGACTTAGAGTGATTATCTTAATTTACCGAGGTTAGCTAGCCAGCTATTTGTCGTCCTTAACGTAGGAAATGCTGCTAGCTAGCTAGCCAACAGCTAGCCAACCTCTACCGAATTGAACTCCAACTACCCGGTCAACATTCGCGTCGTTCCACAGGTAGTATCACATTTTCATTTCACTTCATTACAGTACAACGGTTTGATTTGTTTGATCGTAGCTAGCCAGCTACATAGCCGTCTTTGTATCTAAGACAATTGTGTAGCCTAGAGCGATTTTCTAGGTTAGCTGGCCAGCTATTGTCGTTCTTCTAACGTAGCTAGCCAGCTAGCCCCGAATAGCAGCACTGTAGTAACTATTACAGTACAACGGTTTGTTTTGTTTGATCGTAGCTAGCTAGCTACATAGCCGTCTTTGTATCTAAGACAATTGTGTAGCCTAGAGCGATTTTCTAGGTTAGCCAGCCAGCTATTGTCGTTCTTTTAAAGTAACGGAACGCAATCAACCTTGCTAGCTAGCCAGCTAGCCCCCGAATAGCAGCACTGTAGAAACTATTACACTCGACGGAACGACTTGATTAGTGTAGTGTCAACATCGCAGCCACTACCAGCTAGCCTACTCCAGCAGTACTGTTTCATTTCAATCATTTTAGTCAATAAGATTCTTGCTACGTAAGCTTAACTTTCTGAACATTCGAGACGTGTAGTCAACTTGTCATTCCAATCTCCTTTGCATTAGCGTAGCCTCTTCTGTACCCTGTTAACTATGTGTCTATCTATCCCTGTTCTCTCCTCTCTGCACAGACCATACAAACGCTCCATACCGCGTGGCCGCGGCCACCCTAATCTGGTGGTCCCAGCGCGCACGACCCACGTGGAGTTCCTGGTCTCCGGTAGCCTCTGGAACTGCCGATCTGCGGCCAACAAGGCAGAGTTCATCTCAGCCTATGCCTCCCTCCAGTCCCTCGACTTCCTGGCACTGACGGAAACATGGATCACCACAGATAACACTGCTACTCCTACTGCTCTCTCTTCGTCCGCCCACGTGTTCTCGCACACCCCGAGAGCTTCTGGTCAGCGGGGTGGTGGCACCGGGATCCTCATCTCTCCCAAGTGGTCATTCTCTCTCTCTCCCCTTACCCATCTATCTATCGCCTCCTTTGAATTCCATGCTGTCACAGTTACCAGCCCTTTCAAGCTTAACATTCTTATCATTTATCGCCCTCCAGGTTCCCTCGGAGAGTTCATCAATGAGCTTGATGCCTTGATAAGCTCCTTTCCTGAGGACGGCTCACCTCTCACAGTCCTGGGCGACTTTAACCTCCCCACGTCTACCTTTGACTCATTCCTCTCTGCCTCCTTCTTTCCACTCCTCTCCTCTTTTGACCTCACCCTCTCACCTTCCCCCTACTCACAAGGCAGGCAATACGCTCGACCTCATCTTTACTAGATGCTGTTCTTCCACTAACCTCACTGCAACTCCCCTCCAAGTCTCCGACCACTACCTTGTATCCTTTTCCCTCTCGCTCTCATCCAACACTTCCCACACTGCCCCTACTCGGATGGTATCGCGCCGTCCCAACCTTCGCTCTCTCTCCCCGCTACTCTTTCCTCTTCCATCCTTTCATCTCTTCCCTCTGCTCATACCTTCTCCAACCTTTCTCCTGACTCTGCCTCCTCAACCCTCCTCTCTTCCCTTTCTGCATCCTTTGACTCTCTATGTCCCCTATCCTCCAGGCCGGCTCGGTCCTCCCCTCCCGCTCCGTGGCTCGATGACTCATTGCGAGCTCACAGAACAGAGCTCCGGGCAGCCGAGCGGAAATGGAGGAAAACTCGCCTCCCTGCGGACCTGGCATCCTTTCACTCCCTCCTCTCTACATTTTCCTCCTCTGTCTCTGCTGCTAAAGCCACTTTCTACCACTCTAAATTCCAAGCATCTGCCTCTAACCCTAGGAAGCTCTTTGCCACCTTCTCCTCCCTCCTGAATCCTCCTCCCCCTCCCCCCTCCTCCCTCTCTGCAGATGACTTCGTCAACCATTTTGAAAAGAAGGTCGACGACATCCGATCCTCGTTTGCTAAGTCAAACGACACCGCTGGTTCTGCTCACACTGCCCTACCCTGTGCTCTGACCTCTTTCTCCCCTCTCTCCAGATGAAATCTCGCTTCTTGTGACGGCCGGCCGCCCAACAACCTGCCCGCTCGACCCTATCCCCTCCTCTCTCCTCCAGACCATTTCCGGGGACCTTCTCCCTTACCTCACCTCGCTCATCAACTCATCCCTGACCGCTGGCTACGTCCCTTCCGTCTTCAAGAGAGCGAGAGTTGCACCCCTTCTGAAGAAACCTACACTCGACCCCTCCGATGTCAACAACTACAGACCAGTATCCCTTCTTTCTTTTCTCTCCAAAACTCTTGAACGTGCCGTCCTTGGCCAGCTCTCCCGCTATCTCTCTCAGAATGACCTTCTTGATCCAAATCAGTCAGGTTTCAAGACTAGTCATTCAACTGAGACTGCTCTTCTCTGCATCACGGAGGCGCTCCGCACTGCTAAAGCTAACTCTCTCTCCTCTGCTCTCATCCTTCTAGACCTATCGGCTGCCTTCGATACTGTGAACCATCAGATCCTCCTCTCCACCCTCTCCGAGTTGGGCATCTCTCGGCGCGGCCCACGCTTGGATTGCGTCCTACCTGACAGGTCGCTCCTACCAGGTGGCGTGGCGAGAATCTGTCTCCTCGCCACGCGCTCTCACCACTGGTGTCCCCCAGGGCTCTGTTCTAGGCCCTCTCCTATTCTCGCTATACACCAAGTCACTTGGCTCTGTCATAACCTCACATGGTCTCTCCTATCATTGCTATGCAGACGACACACAATTAATCTTCTCCTTTCCCCCTTCTGATGACCAGGTGGCGAATCGCATCTCTGCATGTCTGGCAGACATATCAGTGTGGATGACGGATCACCACCTCAAGCTGAACCTCGGCAAGACGGAGCTGCTCTTCCTCCCGGGGAAGGACTGCCCGTTCCATGATCTCGCCATCACGGTTGACAACTCCATTGTGTCCTCCTCCCAGAGCGCTAAGAACCTTGGCGTGATCCTGGACAACACCCTGTCGTTCTCAACCAACATCATGGCGGTGGCCCGTTCCTGTAGGTTCATGCTCTACAACATCCGCAGAGTACGACCCTGCCTCACACAGGAAGCGGCGCAGGTCCTAATCCAGGCACTTGTCATCTCCCGTCTGGATTACTGCAACTCGCTGTTGGCTGGGCTCCCTGCCTGTGCCATTAAACCCCTACAACTCATCCAGAACGCCGCAGCCCGTCTGGTGTTCAACCTTCCCAAGTTCTCTCACGTCACCCCGCTCCTCCGCTCTCTCCACTGGCTTCCAGTTGAAGCTCGCATCCGCTACAAGACCATGGTGCTTGCCTACGGAGCTGTGAGGGGAACGGCACCGCAGTACCTCCAGGCTCTGATCAGGCCCTACACCCAAGCAAGGGCACTGTGTTCATCCACCTCTGGCCTGCTCGCCTCCCTACCATTGAGGAAGTACAGTTCCCGCTCAGCCCAGTCAAAACTGTTCGCTGCTCTGGCCCCCAATGGTGGAACAAACTCCCTCACGACGCCAGGACAGCGGAGTCAATCACCACCTTCCGGAGACACCTGAAACCCCACCTCTTCAAGGAATACCTAGGATAGGATAAGTAATCCTTCTCACCACCCCCCTTAATGATTTAGATGCACTATTGTAAAGTGGCTGTTCCACTGGATGGCAGAAGGTGAATTCACCAATTTGTAAGTCGCTCTGGATAAGAGCGTCTGCTAAATGACTTAAATGTAAATGTAAATCTAACCCTGATCTACCTGATGCCTATATCAACAGTACAGAGTACATCTAACCCTGATCTACCTGATGCCTATATCAACAGTACAGAGTACATCTAACCCTGATCTACCTTATGCCTATATCAACAGTACAGAGTACATCTAACCCTGATCTACCTTATGCCTATATCAACAGTACAGAGTACATCTAACCCTGATCTACCTTATGCCTATATCAACAGTACAGAGTACATCTAACCCTGATCTACCTGATGCCTCTATCAACAGTACAGAGTACATCTAACCCTGATCTACCTTATGCCTATATCAACAGTACAGAGTACATCTAACCCTGATCTACCTTATGCCTATATCAACAGTACAGAGTACATCTAACCCTGATCTACCTGATGCCTCTATCAACAGTACAGAGTACATCTAACGCTGATCTACCTTATGCCTATATCAACAGTACAGAGTGCATCTAACCCTGACCTACCTGATGCCTATATCAACAGTACAGAGTACATCTAACCCTGATCTACCTTATGCCTATATCAACAGTACAGAGTGCATCTAACCCTGATCTACCTTATGTCTATATCAACAGTACAGAGTACATCTAACCCTGATCTACCTTATGTCTATATCAACAGTACAGAGTACATCTAACCCTGATCTACCTTATGCCTATATCAACAGTACAGAGTACATCTAACCCTGATCTACCTGATGCCTCTATCAACAGTACAGAGTACATTTAACCCTGATCTACCTTATGCCTATATCAACAGTACAGAGTACATTTAACCCTGATCTACCTTATGTCTATATCAACAGTACAGAGTACATCTAACCCTGATCTACCTTATGTCTATATCAACAGTACAGAGTACATCTAACCCTGATCTACCTTATGTCTATATCAACAGTACAGAGTGCATCTAACCCTGATCTACCTTATGTCTATATCAACAGTACAGAGTGCATCTAACCCTGATCTACCTTATGCCTATGCCTATATCAACAGTACAGAGTACATCTAACCCTGATCTACCTTATGCCTATATCAAATCATCATTAAAAAAAATGCCATCCAGTGTCCTCTGATGATAGTGGACCCACACTGTAACTTATCACACCTGAGCACAATTTAACGACAAATTACAGAGTGCTTTACACCTTTCTCAGTGTGAGAAAGAACAGGGGAGAGAAGGGAACAGAGAACAGAGGAGAGAAAAGAAGAGAGGAGAACAAGATGTTTATGACCCCATGGCTTCCATCTCTTATTGGAGGAACTGAATGGTGGTGACTCTCTTCGGGCCTCATGTATACTCTCTGTCTGTTACCATAGTGACACAACGGTCTAGCTCTAACAACACAACCACAGAGAAGAAACAAACAAACTGCCATTTTGTTCTAGAAGTTTTCATCAGTGAAGAGGTACCGGAAGAGTTTCAACAGTGAAGAGGTACAAGAAGAGTTTTCATCAGTGAAGAGGTACAAGAAGAGTTTTCATCAATGAAGAGGTACAGGAAGAGATTTCATCAGTGAAGAGGTACAAGAAGAGTTTTCATCAGTGAAGAGGTACAGTGCCTTGCGAAAGTATTCGGCCCCCTTGAACTTTGCGACCTTTTGCCACATTTCAGGCTTCAAACATAAAGATATAAAACTGTATTTTTTTGTGAAGAATCAACAACAAGTGGGACACAATCATGAAGTGGAACGACATTTATTGGATATTTCAAACTTTTTTAACAAATCAAAAACTAAAAAATTGGGCATGCAAAATGATGTATTCTTATTTTCAATGACGGCCTAGGAACAGTGGGTTAACTGCCTGTTCAGGGGCAGAACGACAGATTTGTATCTTGTCAGCTCGGGGGTTTGAACTTGCAACCTTCCGGTTACTAGTCCAATGCTCCAACCACTATATCCAGGAGATACAATACCGTTCAAAAGTTTGGGATCACTTAGAAAATTCCTTGTTTTTGAAAGAAAATCTCATTTTTTTGTCCATTGAAATAACATCAAATTGATCAGAAATACAGTGTAGACATTGTTAATGTTGTAAATGTATATTGTAGCTGGAAATGGCTGAGTTTAAAATGGAATATCTACATAAGCGTACAGAGGCCCATTATCAGCAACCGTCACTCCTGTGTTCCAGTGGCACGTTGTGTTAGCTAATCCAAGTTTATCATTTTAAAAGGCTAATTGATCATTAGAAAACCATTTGCAATTATGTTAGCACAGCAGAAAACGTTGTACTGATTAAAGAAGCAATACAACTGGTCTTCTTTCGACAAGTTGAGTATTTTTATTTTTTATTTTTATTTCACCTTTATTTAACCAGGTAGGCTAGTTGAGAACAAGTTCTCATTTGCAACTGCGACCTGGCCAAGATAAAATATAGCAGTGTGAACAGACAACAACGCAGAGTTACACATGGAGTAAACAATTAACAAGTCAATAAAAAAGGGAGTCTATATACATTGTGTGCAAAAGGCATGAGGAGGTAGGAGAATAATTACAATTTAGCAGATTAACACTGGAGTGATAAATGATCAGATGGTCATGTACAGGTAGAGATATTGGTGTGCAAAAGAGCAGAAAAGTAAATAAATAAAAACAGTATGGGGATGAGGTAGGTAAAATTGGGTGGGCTATTTACCGATAGGCTATGTACAGGTGCAGCGATCGGTTAGCTGCTCAGATAGCAGATGTTTGAAGTTGGTGAAGGAGATAAATGTCTCCAACTTTAGCGATTTTTGCAATTCGTTCCAGTCACAGGCAGCAGAGAACTGGAACGAAAGGCGGCCAAATGAGGTGTTGGCTTTAGGGATGATCAGTGAGATACACCTGCTGGAGCGCGTGCTACGGGTGGGTGTTGCCATCGTGACCAATGAACTGAGATAAGGTGGAGATTTACCTAGCATGGACTTGAAGATGACCTGGAGCCAGTGGGTCTGGCGACGAATATGTAGCGAGGGCCAGCCGACTAGAGCATACAAGTCGCAGTGGTGGGTGGTATAAGGTGCTTTAGTGACAAAACGGATGGCACTGTGATAAACTGCATCCAGTTTGCTGAGTAGAGTGTTGGAAGCAATTTTGTAGATGATATCGCCGAAGTCGAGGATCGGTAGGATAGTCAGTTTTACTAGGGTAAGTTTGGCGGCATGAGTGAAGGAGGCTTTGTTGCGGAATAGAAAGCCGACTCTAGATTTGATTTTCGATTGGAGATGTTTGATATGAGTCTGGAAGGAGAGTTTACAGTCTAGCCAGACACCTAGGTACTTATAGATGTCCACATATTCAAGGTCGGAACCATCCAGGGTGGTGATGCTAGTCAGGCGTGCGGGTGCAGGCAGCGAACGGTTGAAAAGCATGCATTTGGTTTTACTAGCGTTTAAGAGCAGTTGGAGGCCACGGAAGGAGTGTTGTATGGCATTGAAGCTTGTTTGGAGGTTAGATAGCACAGTGTCCAAGGATGGGCCGGAAGTATATAGAATGGTGTCGTCTGCATAGAGGTGGATCAGGCAATCGCCAGCAGCAAGAGCAAAATCATTGATATATACAGAGAAAAGAGTCGGCCCGAGAATTGAACCCTGTGGCACCCCCATAGAGACTGCCAGAGGACAGGACAGCATGCCCTCCGATTTGACACACGGAACTCTGTCTGCAAAGTAGTTGGTGAACCAGGCAAGGCAGTCATCAGAAAAACCGAGGCTACTGAGTCTGCCGATAAGAATATGGTGATTGACAGTATCTGGAGCATCAGCATTTGTCGGTTCGATTACAGGCTCAAAATGGCCAGAAACCAATAACTTTCTTCTGAAACTCATCAGTCTATTCTTGTTCTGAGAAATTAAGGCTTTTCCAAGCGAGAGATTGCCAAGAAACTTGTACAACGCTGTGTACTCCTCCCTTCACAGAACAGCGCAAACTGTTTCTAACGTACTTGTCCTCTTGCTCAATTGTGCACCGGGGCGTTCCACTCCTCTTTTCTATTCTAGTTTGAGAAACAGACGCCTCACACGTCCTCAACTGGCAGCTTCATTAAATAGTACCCGCAAAACATCAGTCTCAACGTCAACAGTGAAGACGGCGACTGCGGGATGCTGGCCTTCTAGGCAGAGTAGCAAAGAAAAACACATATTTCAGACTGGCCAATAAAAAGAAAAGATTCAGATGTGCAAAAAAACACAGACATGGGACAGAGGAACTCTGCCTAGAAAGCATCCCGGTGACAAGAATAAACCAGATGAGCTAAATACCTTCTATTGCTTCGAGGCTAGTAACACTGAACTATGCATGAGAGCTCCAGCTGTTCTGGATGACTGTTATATCACACTCTCTGTGGGTTCATTGAAATGCTTTGAAAGGCTGGTCATGGCTCACATCAACACCATTATCCTGGACACCCTCGACCCAATCCAATTCGCCCCAATGGATCCACAGATGAAACAATCTCTATTTCACTCCACATTGCCTTTTCCCACCTGGACAAAAGGAACACCTAAGTGAGAATGCTGTTCATTGACTACAGCTCAGTGTTCAACACCATAGTGCCCTCCAAACTCATCTTTAAACTAAGGACCCTCAGACTAAATACACTGCAACTGGATCTTGGACTTCCTGATGGGCCGCCCTCAGGCGGTGAGGGTAGTCAACAACACATCTGTCACACTGACCTTCAACACGGGGACCCCTCCTTTACTCCCTGTTCACCCACAACTGTGCTGCCGTGCACGACTCTAACACCATCATTAAGTTTGCCCTGATCACCGTTGACAATGAGACTGCCTATTGGGAGGAGGTCAGAGACCTGGCAGTGTGGTGCCAGAACAACAACAACAACGCTGATGTTACTGTTTATTGTCTATCTTGTGTCCTAGTCACCTTATCCCAGCCTACATGTACATATCTACCTCAATTACCTCGTACCCCTGCACATTGACTAAGTACTGGTACCCCGTGTGCACAACGAGTGTATAAAACATCAAGAACAACGTCTTAATATTGAGTTGCACCCCCTTTTGCCCTCAGAACAGCCTCAATTTGTCGGGGCATGGACTCTACAAGGTGTCGAAAGTGTTCTACAGGGATGCTGGCCCATGTTGACTCTAATGATTCCCACGATTGTGTCACATTGGCTGGATGTCCTTTGCGTGGTGGACCATACTTGATACACACGGGAAACTGCTGAGCTTGAAAAACCCAGTAGCGTTGCAGTTCTTGACCCAAACCGGTGTGCCTGGCACCTACTACCACAACCCCCGTTCAAAGGCACTTCAATCTTTTGTCTTTTGCACCATTCACCCTCTGAATGACAAACGAACACAATCCACGTCTCCTTTTGTCTCGAGGAATCCTTCTTTATTAACCTGTCACTGATTGGAGGGGAACTAACAAGTGATGTCATAGCTTTCACCTGGACTCACTTGTTCAGTCTATGTCTTTGGTCTTCGTATTCTCAGCATACAGCCACGTTATCGTTACTCGTTGTGTATGTGTTCCTTCATGTCATTATTATAAAAATGTTTCTGTTATTTTTACACTTATTTTCTCTCTGCATTGTTGGCAAGGACCCACAAAAGCATTTCACTGTTAGCTTGCACCTGTTGTTTACCAAGCATTTCACTGTTAGTCTACACCTGTTGTTTACTAAGCATTTCACTGTTAGTCTACACCTGTTGTTTACAAAGCATTTCACTGTTAGTCCACACCTGTTGTTTACCAAGCATTTCACTGTTAGTCTACACCTGTTGTTTACCAAGTATTTCACTGTTAGTCTACACCTGTTGTTTACTAAGTATTTCACTGTTAGCCTGCACCTGTTGTTTACAAAGCATTTCACTGTTAGTCTACGCCTGTTGTTACCAAGCATGTGACAAATAAAATGTGATTTGACACTAACACACACTGACACTCGGCCCAGCTGCAATACACACTCACACACACGCACACACAGCTGTCACCTGCAACAGACACACACACAGCTGTCACCTGCAACAGACACACACACAGCTGTCACCTGCAACAGACACACACACAGCTGTCACCTGCAACAGACACACAGCTCAAACTGAGAAAGAAACAAGCAGATATGTTGGCCCTTGTTAACACAGGTGTGTGTGTGTGTGTGTGTGTGTGTGTGTGTGTGTGTGTGTGTGTGTGTGTGTGTGTGTGTGTGTGTGTGTGTGTGTGTGTGTGTGTGTGTGTGAGAGAGAGAGAGACAGACACAGAGACAGAGACAGAGACAGAGACAGAGAGAGAGAGAGAGAGAGAGAGAGAAGGAGAAATAGAGAGACAGAGAAAGAGAGAGAGAGGGAGAGGGAGTGAGAGAGAGACAGAGAGAGAGAGAGAGAGAGAGAGAGAGAGAGAGAGACAGAGAGAGTGACCTGAGTGAATTTGTGGCCAGGGGGCACGGGGTGAGTAGGGTGTGTGTTGTGGAGGGTGGAATGAGAAAGACCAGAGGTCATGATAACATCAGGTTCACAGGACTGAAGAGCCTGGGAGAATCTTCCAGTATCTCTGCCTGATAGTACTGAGATCAGGACTGACCAGAGGATCGACAGAGAGAAAACACAGAAATAGCTAAAAGTGTGTGTGTGTGTGCGCTCGTGTGTGCACCTGACTAATACGCCCCTCAATATAACATGAGTGTAGCTGTTATATTGTTTATCACAACAATATAAAAGATAACCGTTTTTAATCACTTTAATAATTAAATTCCTTTTACAGGTCCTATTGAATTGACCTGCTATGAACTCATATAACCGCAATGGAAGTATTGAAATAAGTGAACTCAACTGTTCCACGGCATTGTGATGCTGACGACATCACAATGGACCAAATATGCTGTATCACTGTTGTGTTTCGATGGCTATTCAATTTGTAGCTTATCTTTATGGATGTGTGTTTACACCGTGGACAAGAAGCCAGCTGTCGCTCAATTCAGAATTGTTTTCAAACCTAAAATTGTTTATATGAAAAACTAAACATGGCATAAATAACGTCAATTTCACTGTTTCTATTCTTGAGACAAAAAAATAAAAAAATGCCAGGGAAAGAAATGAAAAAGTCTGTAAAATTATTTTGCGGAAATATAATTTTCTGTGCGTCAGAGAGGCCAGAGTTTACTCTGTAAAGGGACTTTTTCTCTTCTGTATCACAGAAGCCGTAAATAAAACCATTAGTTGAATACACGCACAGCCACCAGATAATGATTAAGATGTTTTCTGTTTTGTCCTGTCAGTCCTCGTCTCCTCTCACACACCTGTCAGTCCTCGTCTCCTCTCACACACCTGTCAGTCCTCGTCTCCTCTCACACACCTGCATCCAGTCCCTCGTCTCTCTCACACACCTGTCAGTCCTCTTTTCCTCTCACACACCTGTCAGTCCTCTTCTCCTCTCACACACCTGTCAGTCCTCTTCTCCTCTCACACCCCTCAGTCCTCGTCTCCTCTCACACACCTGTCAGTCCTCTTCTCCTCTCCCACACCTGTCAGTCCTTCTTCTCCTCTCACACACCTGTCAGTCCCTCTTCTCCTCTCACACACCTGTCAGTCCTCTTTCCTCTCACACACCTGTCAGTCCTCGTCTCCTCTCACACACCTGTCAGTCCTCTGCCTTTTCTCACACACCTGTCAGTCCTCGTCTCCTCTCACACACCTGTCAACCTCTTTTTCCTCTCACACACCTGTCAGTCCTCGTCTCCTCTCACACACCTGTCAGTCCTCTTCTCCTCTCACACACCTCAGTCCTCTTCTCCTCTCACACACCTGTCAGTCCTCTTCTCCTCTCACACACCTCAGTCCTCTTCTCCTCTCACACACCTCAGTCCTCTTCTCCTCTCACACACCTGTCAGTCCTCGTCTCCTCTCACACACCTGTCAGTCCTCGTCTCCTCTCACACACCTGTCAGTCCCGTCCTCTCACACACCTGTCAGTCCTCTTTTCTCCTCTCACACACCTGCCGTCCTCTTTTCCTCTCACACACCTGTCAGCCCTCGTCTCCTCTCACACCTGTCAGTCCTCTTCTCCTCTCACACACCTCAGTCCTCTTCTCCTCTCACACACCTGTCAGTCCTCTTCTCATCTCACACACCTCAGTCCTCTTCTCCTCTCACACACCTGCTCAGTCCTCTTCTCTCTCTCACACCTCAGTCCTCTTCTCCTCTCACACAACCTCTAGTCCTCTTCTCCCTTCCACACCTGTCGGTCCTGCTCTCCCTCACAAACCTGTCAGTCCTCGTCTCCTCTCACACACCTGTCAGTCCTCGTCTCCTCTCACACACCTGTCAGTCCTCTTCTCCTCTCACACACCTGTCAGTCCTCTTTTCCTCTCACACACCTGTCAGTCCTCGTCTCCTCTCACACACCTGTCAGTCCTCTTCTCCTCTCACACACCTCAGTCCTCTTCTCCTCTCACACACCTGTCAGTCCTCTTCTCATCTCAAACACCTCAGTCCTCTTCTCCTCTCACACACCTGTCAGTCCTCTTCTCCTCTCACACACCTCAGTCCTCTTCTCCTCTCACACACCTGTCAGTCCTCTTCTCATCTCACACACCTGTCAGTCCTCTTCTCCTCTCACACACCTGTCAGTCCTCTTCTCCTCTCACACACCTCAGTCCTCTTCTCCTTTCACATTACCTCAGTCCTCTTCTCATCTCACATACCTGTCAGTCCTCTTCTCCTCTCACACACCTCAGTCCTCTTCTCCTCTTCACACACCTGTCAGTCCTCTTCTCATCTCTCACACACCTCAGTCCTCTTCTCTCTAGATAACACCTGTCAGTCCTCTTCTCCTCTCACACACCTCCAGTCCTCTTCTCTCACACACCTGTCAGTCCTCTTTTCCTCTCACACACCTGTCAGTCTCGTCTCCTCTCCACACACCTGTCAGTCCTCGTCTCCTCTCACACACCTGTCAGTCCTCTTCTCCTCTCACACACCTCAGTCCTCTTCTCCCCCACACACCTGTCAGTCCTTGTCTCCTCTCACACACCTGTCAGTCCTCTTCTCCTCTCACACACCTGTCAGTCCTCGTCTCCTCTCACACACCTGTCAGTCCTCTTCTCCTCTCACACACCTCAGTCCTCTTCTCCTCTCCACACCTGTCAGTCCTCGTCTCCTCTCACACCTGTCAGTCCTCTTCTCCTCTCACACACCTGTCAGTCCTCGTCTCCTCTCACACACCTGTCAGTCCCTTTCTCCTTCACACACCAGTCCTCTTTCCTTCTCACACACCTGTCAGTCCTCTTCTCTTTACACACTCAGTCCTCTTTCATCTTCACACCCTGTCAGCCCTCTTCTTCTCTCACACACCTCAGTCCTCTCTCCTCTCACACACCTGTCAGTCCTCTTCTCATTCTCACACACCTCAGTCCTCTTCTCCTCTCACACACCTGTCAGTCCTCGCCCCTTCACACACCTGTCAGTCCTTTCTTTTCCTCTCACGGCACCTCAGTCCTCATTCTACATTACACCTGCAGTCTCTTTCCTCTCACACACCTCAGTCCTCTTCTCCTCCTCACACACCTGTCAGTCCTCTTCTCATCTCACACACCTCAGTCCTTTCTCCTCTCACACACCTGTCAGTCCTGCCTCCTCACACACCTGTTGTCCCCTTCTCCTCTCTTCACACACCTGTCAGTCCTGTTCTTCTTTACATACTTGTTAGTCTCTTCTCCTTTACACACCAGTCCTCTTCCTCTCACACACCTTGCCGTCTTTCTTTTCTCTCTTCTCACACACCTCAGTCCCTTCCTCTTACACCTCATTCCTTTTCTCCTCTCACACACCTCAGTCTCTCTCCTCTCACACTCTGTTGTCCTCTTTCCTTCACACCTGTCAGTCCGCCCCTCCTCACACACCTGTCAGTCCTCTTTCTTCCTTTCACACACCTCAGTCCTCTTCTCCCTCTCACACCTCAGTCCTCTTCTCCTCTCACACACCTGTCAGTTAGTCATGTGTTAGCACAAGACCAATTTCACACGCCAGCCTCCCGAGTTTGACTCCCAATGACAAATTAAAAGCATAATAACACAATTAACATGCAATAACATGGGCCAGTATTTTCCTCGCTCCTCTTCTCAGCAATTAAAGAGAACCAAAACATGTTGTTCTGACCCCTCCCTCCTCTTCCACCTCTTCTTCCTCTGATGGTCACACATATACACTCACCAACTGAGAGAGAAAGCAAAACTCCCCCTCTCTCCTTCCTCCACCCTCGACCCTCCCTAAGCCTCACCCAGGCCTCACCCCTAAACTCCTCCCTAGCCTTCACCCAGGCCTCACCCTAAACGACTCCCTAAGCCTTTACCCAGGCCTCACCCCTAAACTCCTCCCTAAGCCTTCACCCAGGCCTCACTCCTAAACTCCTCCCTAATCATTCACCCAGGCCTCACCCCTAAACTCCTCCTAATCATTCACCCAGGCCTTACCCCAAACTCCTCCCTAATCATTCACCCAGGCCTCACCCTAAACTCCTCCCTAATCATTCACCCAGGCCTCACCCCTAAACTCCTCCCTAATCATTCACCCAGGCCTCACCCCTAAACTCCTCCCTAATCATTCACCCAGGCCTCACCCCTAAACTCCCTCCCCCAATCATTCACCCAGGCCTCACCCTAAACTCCTCCCCTAATCATTCACCCAGGCCTCACCCCCTAAACTCCCTCCTAATCATTCACCCAGGCCTCACCCCTAAACTCCTCCCTAATCATTCACCCAGGCCTCACCCCTAAACTCCTCCCAATCATTCACCCAGGCCTCACCCCTAAACTCCTCCCTAATCATTCACCCAGGGCCTCACCCCTAAACTCCTCCCTAATCATTCACCCAGGCTCAAACCCTCCCTTTATTCAAACTCCTCCCTAATCATTCACCCAGGCCTCACCCCTAAACTCCTCCCTAATCATTCACCCAGGCCTCACCCCTAAACTCCTCCCTAATCATTCACCCAGGCCTCACCCCTAAACTCCTC
>NW_027010355.1:0-10000 GCF_036934945.1 Oncorhynchus masou masou
GGGGACTATGACATGGTGTGGTTGTGTCCTATAGGGGAATGACATGGTGTGGTTGTGTCCTATAGGGGAATGACATGGTGTGGTTGTGTCCTATAGGGGATATGACATGGTGTGGTTGTGTCCTATAGGGGACTATGACATGGTGTGGTTGTGTCCTATAGGGGAATGACATGGTGTGGTTGTGTCCTATAGGGGACTATGACATGGTGTGGTTGTGTCCTATAGGGGATATGACATGGTGTGGTTGTGTCCTATAGGGGACTATGACATGCATGGTGTGGTTGTGTCCTATAGGGGATATGACATGGTGTGGTTGTGTCCTATAGGGGATGACATGTGTGGTTGTGTCCTATGACATGGTGTGGTTGTGTCCTATAGGGGACTATGACATGGTGTGGTTGTGTCCTATAGGGGACTATGACATGGTGTGGTTGTGTCCTATAGGGAATGACATGGTGTGGTTGTGTCCTATAGGGGATATGACATGGTGTGGTTGTGTCCTATAGGGGACTATGACATGGTGTGGTTGTGTCCTATAGGGGAATGACATGGTGTGGTTGTGTCCTATAGGGGACTATGACATGTGGGTGTGGTTGTGTCTATAAGAGTGACATGGTGTGGTTTTGTGTCACCATAGGGGACTATGACATTGTGTAGTTTGTGTCCTGAGGGGACTATGACATGGTGTGGTTGTGTCCTATAGGGGACTATGACATGGTGTAGTTGTGTCCTATAGGGACACATGACATAGTGTGGTTGATTATGTCTTCATGGGAAGATAACATGGTGTGGTTGTGTGCTGCAGGGAATGACATGGTGTGGTTGTGTGTCCCTATAGGGGACTATGACATGGTGTGGTTGTGTCCTATAGGGGACTATGACATGGTGGTTGTGTCCTATAGGGAATGACATGAGTGGTTGTGTCCTATAGGGGACTATGACATGGTGTGGTTGTGTCTCTATAGAGAGGGAGGGAGGGAGGGAGAGAGAGAGGTGTGGTTGTGTCCTATAGGGAGACTGATGGGACGGTGATGTGGTTGTGTCCTATAGGGGACTATGACAGTGGTGTGGTTGTGTCCTATGGAGAGAGGGTAGGGAGGGAGAGGGAGAGGTGAGAGAGGGAGGAAGGGAGAGAGAGAGAGAGGGAGGGAGGGAGAGGAGAGAGAGAGAGAGAGAGGGAGGGAGAGGGTGAAAGAGAGATAGGGAGAGGGTGAGAGAGAGGGAGGGAGAGGGGAGAGAGAGAGAGGGAGAGGGTGAGAGAGAGAGGGAGAGGGTGAGAGAGAGATAGGCAGAGGGAGGGTGAGAGAGAGATAGGGAGAGGGTGAGAGAGAGATAGGGAGAGGGTGAAAGAGAGATAGGGAGAGGGAGGGTGAGGGAGAGATAGGGAGAGGGTGAGAGAGAGATAGGGAGAGGGTGAGAGATAGGGAGAGGGAGGGAGAGGGAGAGAGATCATACAGTCATCTTTCCCTTCTCTCTCTCCCTCATTTCCATAACAGAGCCAGACAGACATGAACCAACCATCCCTCATTAGAATGGCACCTCACATCCTCCCTCTGATGTGTGTGTGTGTGTGTGTGTGTGTGTGTGTGTGTGTGTGTGTGTGTGTTGTGTGTGTGTGTGCCCCAGCCAGCCAGTCTTCTACTGGTGTCTATAGACCTGGTATAAACCACACCGAGTCAGTCGCCACAGTGATAACTATCATTAACATAGATTACAGGTCTGCCCAGCTTAAAATACACACACACACACACACACACACACACACACACACACACACACACACACACACACACACACACACACACACACACACACACACACACAGAGATGGAGACACACGTAGGCACACAGGGATCAATACTGGCATACTGGGGTAATGGTAGGGTCTGCCCAGTGTGCTGTATACAGAGAGAGAGAGAGAGAGCAGGAGAGAAGGGACACACAGACCTGCCTGGCTGCCCTCACATGAAACAAGGCGTGAGCTGGGAGAAGAGGAATGTGAGAGAGAGAGATGGATGTATAGATCTGAGTGGAAGTCTATCGGTATATTCTAGTGTCTGCCAGTACAGTCTGCAGTACAGGATATGCACTACATTACCATATACATGAAGGGACTCTCCAATATGCATTACACACTCCTTATTATCTCTGTAGAGAGGGGAGCAAGTCTCCCAGCAGCTAAACAGGACTGTGTGTGTGTGTGTGTGTGTGTGTGTGTGTGTGTGTGTGTGTGTGGACACACACTGGTTGGACTTTGTTCTCTTTCGAGGTTTATACGTAATGTGTGTTTTATTGTGTGCAAATACACACACACACACACACACACACACACACACACACACACACACACACACACACACACACACACACACACACACACACACACACACACACACACACACGTCAGTGGCGGCATGACCCAGTTCTACACACACACATATATACAGAGAGGGAGGGATGGAGGGAGAGAGAGAGAGGGGGGTGGGGGATGAGGTGGGGAGAAGGAGGGAAGAGGGGCGTGGGGGGAGAAGGAGGGAAGAGAGGTGCGTGGGGGGGAGAAGGGAGGGAAGAGGGGGTGGGGGAGAAGGAGGGAAGAGGGGCGTGGGGGGAGAAGGAGGGAAGAGGGGGTGGTGGGGGGAGAAGGAGGGAAGAGGGGGGTGGGGGAGAGAAGGAGGGAAGAGGGGGGTGGGGGGGTAGAAGGAGGGAAGAGGGAGGGTGGGAGGGAGAGAGAGGGGGTGGGGGGGGTAGGAAGGAGGGAAGAGGGGGTGGGGGGTAGGAGGAGGGAAGAGGGGGTGGGGGGTAGAAGGAGGGAAGATGGGGTGGGAGTGAGGGAGGGAGGGGGGTGAGAAGGAGGGAAGAGGGGGCTAGGGGGTAGAAGGAGGGGTAGAGGGGGTGGGGGATAGGAGGGAAGATGGGGTGGGAGGGGAGGGAGAGAGAGGGGGTGGGGGGTAGAAGGAGGGAAGAGGGGGGTGGGGGAGAAGGAGGGAAGAGGGGGTGGGAGGGAGGGAGAGAGAGGGAGGGAGGGGGAGAAGGCGGGAAGAGTGGGGTGGGGGGGAGAAGGTAGGGAAGAGGGGGTGGGAGGGAGAAGGGGGAGAGAAGGAGGGAAGAGGGGTCGACAAAAGGAAACTGAGTGATTCTTCAGAGATCTGTCTGTTCCAGTGTTGCTTCTAAAGTTTAAATCTGAGCGTGTGACTCCTCCCCCTTCACATAACTTCTCCAACAGGTGTCTGTGATTGGTTGGGAGTTGCATGTGCGCTGGGAAGCCCCTCCCCTTTGCCATGTGCTCTCTACTGCTCCACTGAACAGGAACATCACTGAGAGAGAGAGAAATATGTACAGAGAGAGAGAGAGAACTATGTACAGAGAGAGAGAGAGAACTATGTACAGAGAGAGAGAACTATGTACAGAGAGAGAGAGAACTATGTACAGAGAGAGAGAGAACTATGTACAGAGAGAAAGAGAGAACTATGTACAGAGAGAGAGAGAACTATGTACAGAGAGAGAGAGAGAACTATGTACAGAGAGAGAGAGAGAACTATGTACAGAGAGAGAGAGAGAGAGAGAGAGAGAACTATGTACAGAGAGAGAGAGAACTATGTACAGAGAGAGAGAGAGAACTATGTACAGAGAGAGAGAGAGAACTATGTACAGAGAGAGAGAGAGAGAACTATGTACAGAGAGAGAGAGAACTATGTACAGAGAGAGAAGAGAGAACTATGTACAGAGAGAGAGAGAGAGGAGCTATGTACAGAGAGAGAGAGAGAACTATGTACAGAGAGAGAGAGAGAGAACTATGTACAGAGAGAGAGAGAGAACTATGTACAGAGAGAGAGAGAGAACTATGTACAGAGAGAGAGAGAGAACTATGTACAGAGAGAGAGAGAGAACTATGTACAGAGAGAGAGAGAGAGAACTATGTACAGAGAGAGAGAGAGAGAGAGAACTATGTACAGAGAGAGAGAGAACTATGTACAGAGAGAGAGAGAACTATGTACAGAGAGAGAGAGAGAGAACTATGTACAGAGAGAGAGAGAAATATGTACAGAGAGAGAGAACTATGTACAGAGAGAGAGAGAGAGAACTATGTACAGAGAGAGAGAGAACTATGTACAGAGAGAGAGAGAGAGAACTATGTACAGAGAGAGAGAGAGAGAGAGAGAACTATGTACAGAGAGAGAGAGAACTATGTACAGAGAGAGAGAGAACTATGTACAGAGAGAGAGAACTATGTACAGAGAGAGAGAACTATGTACAGAGAGAGAGAGAACTATGTACAGAGAGAGAGAGAACTATGTACAGAGAGAGAGGGAGAACTATGTACAGAGAGAGAGAACTATGTACAGAGAGAGAGAGAGAACTATGTACAGAGAGAGAGAGAGAACTATGTACAGAGAGAGAGAGAGAACTATGTACAGAGAGAGAGAACAATGTACAGAGAGAGAACTATGTACAGAGAGAGAGAGAACTATGTACAGAGAGAGAGAGAACTATGTACAGAGAGAGAGAGAACTATGTACAGAGAGAGAGACAGAGAGAGAGAACTATGTACAGAGAGAGAGAGAACTATGTACAGCGAGAGAGAGAACTATGTACAGCGAGAGAGAGAGAACTATGTACAGCGAGAGAGAGAGAACTATGTACAGAGAGAGAGAGAACTATGTACAGAGAGAGAGAGAGAAATATGTACAGAGAGAGAGAGAGAGAACTATGTACAGAGAGAGAGAACTATGTACAGAGAGAGAGAGAACTATGTACAGAGAGAGAGAGAACTATGTACAGAGAGAGAGAGAACTATGTACAGAGAGAGAGAGAGAACTATGTACAGCGAGAGAGAGAGAACTATGTACAGCGAGAGAGAGAGAACTATGTACAGAGAGAGAACTATGTACAGAGAGAGAGAGAACTATGCGCAGAGAGAGAGAGAAATATGTACAGAGAGAGAGAGAGAACTATGTACAGAGAGAGAGAGAACTATGTACAGAGAGAGAGAGAGAGAACTATTTACAGAGAGAGAGAGAGAACTATGTACAGAGAGAGAGAGAGAGAGAACTATGTACAGAGAGAGAGAGAGAGAGAGAGAACTATGTACAGAGAGAGAGAGAGAACTATGTACAGAGAGAGAGAGAGAACTATGTACAGAGAGAGAGAGAGAACTATGTACAGAGAGAGAGAGAGAGAACTATGTACAGAGAGAGAGAGAGAGAGAACTATGTACAGAGAGAGAGAGAGAGAGAGAGAGAACTATGTACAGAGAGAGAGAGAGAGAGAAACTATGTACAGAGAGAGAGAGAGAGTGAGAGAGAACTATGTACAGAGAGAGAGAGAGAGTGAGAGAGAACTATGTACAGAGAGAGAGAGAGAGAACTATGTACAGAGAGAGAGAGAACTATGTACAGAGAGAGAGAGAGAGAACTATGTACAGAGAGAGAGAGAGAACTATGTACAGAGAGAGAGAGAACTATGTACAGAGAGAGAGAGAGAACTATGTACAGAGAGAGAGAGAACTATGTACAGAGAGAGAGAGAACTATGTACAGAGAGAGAGAGAGAACTATGTACAGAGAGAGAGAGAGAGAGAACTATGTACAGAGAGAGAGAACCATGTACAGAGAGAGAGAGAGAGAGAGAACTATGTACAGAGAGAGAGAGAGAGAGAGATCTAGGTACAGAGAGAGAGCGAGATCTAGGTACAGGAGAGAGAGAGAGAGAGAACTATGTACAGAGGGAGAGAGAACTATATACAAAGAGAGAGAGAACTATGTGAAGAGAGAGAGAGAGAACTATGTACAGAGAGAGAGAGTGAGTAATGGAGTAGGAGGGGGAGCGTGTGAGTAATGGAGTAGGAGGGGGGAGAGTGTGAGTAATGGAGTAGGAGAGGGGAGAGTGAATAATGGAGTAGGAGAGGGGAGAGTGAGTATGAGATGGGGAGAGAGGGAGAGAGAGTGAGTAATGGAGTAGGAGGGGGGAGTGTGAGTAATGGAGTAGGAGAGGGGAGAGTGAATAATGGAGTAGGAGAGGGGAGAGAGTGAGTAATGGAGTAGGAGAGGGGAGAGAGAGTAATGGAGTAGGAGTGGGGAGAGTGAGTGAGTAATGGAGTTGTAGAGGGGAGAGTGAGTAGGAGATGGGGAGAGAGGGAGAGAGAGTGAGTAATGGAGTAGGAGAGGGGGGAGTGTGAGTAATGGAGTAGGAGGGGGAGCGTGTGAGTAATGGAGAGGGAGAAAGAGGGGGAGAGTGAGTAATGGAGTAGGAGGGGGGAGCGTGTGAGTAATGGAGTAGGAGGGGGGAGAGTGTGAGTAATGGAGTAGTAGAGGGGAGAGTGAGTAGGATATGGGGAGAGAGAGTGAGTAATGGAGTAGGAAGGGGGGAGTGTGAGTAATGGAGTAGGAGAGTGGAGAGAGAGTAATGGGGTAGGAATGGGGAGAGTGAGTGAGTAATGGAGTTGTAGATGGGAGAGTGAGTAGGAGAGGGGGATAGAGGGGAGAGAGTGAGTAATGGAGTAGGAGAGGGGAGAGTGATTAATGGAGTAGGAGAGTGTGAGTAATGGGAGAGAGAGGGAGAAGTAATGGAGTAGGGGAGAGGGGAGAGTGTGAGTAATGGAGTAGGAGGGGGAGAGTGAGTAATGGAGTAGAAGAGTGTGAGTAATGGAGTTGGAGGGGGAGAGTGAGTTATGAAGTAGGAGAGTGAGTATTGTAGTAGGAGAGGAGAGTGTGAGTAATGGAGTAGGAGGGGAGAGTGAGTAATGGAGTAGGGAGAAGGGAGAGTGAGTAATGGAGAAGAGGAGAGTGAGTAATGGGAGTAGGAGAGGGGAGAGTGAGGAATGGAGTAGGAGAGGGGAGAGTGGAGTAGGAGAGGGAGAGTGTGAGTAAAGGATAGGGGAGAGTGAGTAATGGAGTAGGAGAGGGGAGAGTGTGAGTAATAGGGAGAGTGAGTACGGAGTAGGAGAGGGGGAGTGAGTAATGGAGTAGGAGAGGGAGAGTGAGTAATGGAGTAGAGAGGGGAGAGTGAGTAATGGAGTAGGAGAGGGGAGAGTGAGAAGTGAGTAATGGAGTAGGATAGGGAGAGTGAGTAATGGAGTAGGGATAGGGGAGAGTGAGTAATGGAGTGATAGGGAGAGTGAGTATGGAGTAGGGAGGGGAGAGTGGAGTAATGGGGTAGGAGAGGGGAGAGTGAGTAATGGAGTAGGAGAGGGGAGCGTGAGTAATGGAGTAGGATAGGGAGAGTGAGTAATGGAGTAGGAGGGGGAGAGGGGGTAATGGAGTAGGAGAGGGGAGAGTGAGTAATGGAGTAGGGATAGGGAGAGTGGGTAATGGAGTAGGAGAGGGGAGAGTGAGTAATGGAGTAAGAGGGAGAGTGAGTAATGGGAGTAGGAGAGGGAGCGTGAGTAATGGAGTAGGAGAGGGGAGCGTGAGTAATGGAGTAGGAGAGGGAGAGTGAGTAATGGAGTAGGAGAGGGAGAGTGAGTAATGGAGTAGGAGAGGGGAGAGTGGTAATGGAGTAGGAGAGGGGGTAATGGAGTAGGAGAGGGGAGAGTGAGTAATGGAGTAGGATAGGGGAGAGTGGGTAATGGAGTAGGAGAGGGGAGAGTGAGTAATGGAGTAGGAGAGGGGAGAGTGAGTAATGGAGTAGGAGAGGGGAGCGTGAGTAATGGAGTAGGAGAGGGGAGAGTGAGTAATGGAGTAGGAGGGGGAGCGTGTGAGTAATGGAGAGGGAGAAAGAGGGGGAGAGTGAGTAATGGAGTAGGAGGGGGGAGCGTGTGAGTAATGGAGTAGGAGGGGGGAGAGTGTGAGTAATGGAGTAGTAGAGGGGAGAGTGAGTAGGATATGGGGAGAGAGAGTGAGTAATGGAGTAGGAAGGGGGGAGTGTGAGTAATGGAGTAGGAGAGTGGAGAGAGAGTAATGGGGTAGGAATGGGGAGAGTGAGTGAGTAATGGAGTTGTAGATGGGAGAGTGAGTAGGAGAGGGGGATAGAGGGGAGAGAGTGAGTAATGGAGTAGGAGAGGGGAGAGTGATTAATGGAGTAGGAGAGTGTGAGTAATGGAGTAGGAGAGGGGAGAGTGAGTAATGGAGTAGGAGAGGGGAGAGTGTGAGTAATGGAGTAGGAGGGGGAGAGTGAGTAATGGAGTAGAAGAGTGTGAGTAATGGAGTTGGAGGGGGAGAGTGAGTTATGAAGTAGGAGAGTGTGAGTATTGTAGTAGGAGAGGGGAGAGTGTGAGTAATGGAGTAGGAGAGAGAGTGAGTAATGGAGTAGGAGAAGGGAGAGTGAGTAATGGAGTAGGAGAGGGAGAGTGAGTAATGGAGTAGAGAGGGGGAGTGAGTGAAGGAGTAGGATAGGGGAGAGTGAGTAATGGAGTAGGAGAGGGAGAGTGTGAGTAAAGGAGTAGGAGGGGAGAGTGAGTAATGGAGTAGGAGAGGGGAGAGTGAGTAATGGAGTAGGAGAGGGAGAGTGAGTAATGGAGTAGGGAGAGGGGGAGAGTGAGTAATGGAGTAGGAGAGGAGAGTGAGTAATGGAGTAGGAGAGGAGAGTGAGTAATGGAGTAGGAGAGGGAGAGTGAGTAATGGGGTAGGAGAGGGAGAGTGAGTAATGGAGTAGGAGAGGGAGCGTGAGTAAGGAGTAATAGGGAGAGTGAGTAATGGAGTAGGGAGGGGGAGTAGGGGTAATGGAGTAGGAGAGGGAGAGTGAGTAATGGAGTAGGATAGGGAGAGTGGGTAATGGAGTAGAGAGGGCAGAGTGAGTAATGGAGTAGGAGGGGAGCGTGAGTAATGGAGTAGGAGAGGGGAGCGTGAGTAATGGAGTAGGAGAGGGGAGAGTGAGTAATGGAGTAGGAGAGGGAGAGTGAGTAATGGAGTAGGAGCGGGGAGAGTGAGTAATGGAGTAGGAGAGGGGGGTAATGGAGTAGGAGAGGGAGAGAGTGAGTAATGGAGTAGGATAGGGGGAGAGTGGGTAATGGAGAGGAGAGGGGAGAGTGAGTAATGGAGTAGGAGAGGGGAGAGTGGGAGTAGGAGGGGGAGTGAGTAATGGAGTAGGAGAGGGGAGAGTGAGTAATGGAGTAGGAGGGGAGCGTGTGAGTAATGGAGAGGGAGAAAGAGGGGGAGAGAGTGAGTAATGTAATGGAGTAGGAGGGGGGAGCGTGTGAGTAATGGAGTAGGAGGGGGAGAGTGTGAGTAATGGAGTAGTAGAGGGAGAGTGAGTAGGATATGGGGAGAGAGAGTGAGTAATGGAGTAGGAAGGGGAGTGTGAGTAATGGAGTAGGAGAGTGGAGAGAGAGAGTAATGGGGTAGGAATGGGGAGAGTGAGTGAGTAATGGAGTTGTAGATGGGAGAGTGAGTAGGAGGGGGATAGAGGGGAGAGAGAGTAATGGAGTAGGAGAGGGAGAGTGATTAATGGAGTAGGAGAGGAGTAATGGAGTAGGAGAGGGGAGAGTGAGTAATGGAGTAGGAGAGGGGAGAGTGTGAGTAATGGAGTAGGAGGGGGAGAGTGAGTAATGGAGTAGAAGAGTGTGAGTAATGGAGTTGGAGGGGGAGAGTGAGTTATGAAGTAGGAGAGTGTGAGTATTGTAGTAGGAGAGGGGAGAGTGTGAGTAATGGAGTAGGAGAGGGGAGAGTGAGTAATGGAGTAGGAGAAGGGAGAGTGAGTAATGGAGTAGGAGAGGGGAGAGTGAGTAATGGAGTAGGAGAGGGGAGAGTGAGTGAAGGAGTAGGATAGGGGAGAGTGAGTAATGGAGTAGGAGAGGGGAGAGTGTGAGTAAAGGAGTAGGAGAGGGGAGAGTGAGTAATGGAGTAGGAGAGGGGAGAGTGAGTAATGGAGTAGGAGAGGGGAGAGTGTGAGTAATGGAGTAGGAGAGGGGAGAGTGAGTAATGGAGTAGGAGAGGGGAGAGTGAGTAATGGAGTAGGAGAGGGGAGAGTGAGTAATGGAGTAGGAGAGGGGAGAGTGAGTAATGGAGTAGGATAGGGGAGAGTAAGTAATGGAGTAGGATAGGGGAGAGTAAGTTAAGGAGTAGGAG
>NW_027010355.1:15000-32804 GCF_036934945.1 Oncorhynchus masou masou
GGAGCAGGGACAAGCACTTCCCCTCCACACACACACACACACACACACACACACACACACGAACACACAACACACACACACACACACACAACACACACACACACACACACACACACACACACACACACACACACAGATGGCACGCACACACACACACGTACACACACACACAACACACACACACACACACACACACACACACACACACACACACACACACACACACACACACACACACACACACACACACACTTCCTGTCTTTGCCCACTGTGTTCCTCTCCTCTCTCTCTTCCTGTCTGTGACCACTGTTTCCTCTCCTCTCTCTCTTCCTGTCTCTGACCACTGTGTTTCCTCTCCTCTCTCTCTTCCTGTCTCTGACCACTGTGTTTCCTCTCCTCTCTCTCTTCCTGTCTCTGACCACTGTGTTTCCTCTTCTTCTGTCTCTGACCACTGTGTTTCTCTCTCTCTCTCTCTTCCTGTCTCTGACCACTGTGTTTCCTCTCCTATATCTCTCTTCCTGTCTCTGACCACTGTGTTTCTCTCCTCTCTCTCTTCCTGTCTCTGACCACTGTGTTTCTCTCCTCTTCCTGTCTCTTCCTGTCTCTGACCACTGTGTTTCCTCTCTCTTCCTGTCTCTGACCACTGTGTTTCCTCTCCTCTCTCTCTTCCTGTCTCTGACCACTGTGTTTCCTCTCCTCTCTCTCTCTTCCTGTCTCTGACCACTGTGTTTCCTCTCCTTTCTCTTCCTGTCTCTGACCACTGTGTTTCTCTCTCCTCTCTCTCTTCCTGTCTCTGACCACTGTGTTTCCTCTCCCTCTCTCTTCCTGTCTCTGACCACTGTGCTTCTCTCCTCTCTCTTCCTGTCTCTGACCACTGTGTTTCCTCTCCTCTCTCTCTTCCTGTCTCTGACCACTGTGTTTCCTCTCCTCTCTCTTCCTGTCTCTGACCACTGTGTTTCCTCTCCTCTCTCTCTCTTCCTGTCTCTGACCACTGTGTTTCCTCTCCTCTCTCTCTTCCTGTCTCTGACCACTGTGTTTCCTCTCCTCTCTCTTCCTGTCTCTGACCACTGTGTTTCCTCTCCTCTCTCTCTCTTCCTGTCTCTGACCACTGTGTTTCCTTCCTTTCTCTCTTCCTGTCTCTGACCACTGTGTTTCCTCTCCTCTCTCTCTTCCTGTCTCTGATCACTGTGTTTCCTCTCTCTCTCTCTCTTCCTGTCTCTGACCACTGTGTTTCCTCTCCTCTCTTTCCTGTCTCTGACCACTGTGTTTCCTCTCCTCTCTCTCTCTTCCTGTCTCTGACCACTGTGTTTCTCTTCTCTCTCTTCCTGTCTCTGACCACTGTGTTTCTCTCTTCTCTTCCTGTCTCTGACCACTGTGTTTCCTCTCTTCTCTCTCTTCCTGTCTCTGACCACTGTGTTTCCTCTCCTCTCTCTTCCTGTCTCTGACCACTGTGTTTCCTCTCCTCTCTCTCTTCCTGTCTCTGACCACTGTGTTTCCTCTCCTCTCTCTCTTCCTGTCTCTGACCACTGTGTTTCCTCTCCTCTCTCTCTCTTCCTGTCTCTGACCACTGTGTTTCCTCTCCTTTCTCTTCCTGTCTCTGACCACTGTGTTTCTCTCCTCTCTTCTTCCTGTCTCTGACCACTGTGTTTCCTCTCCTCTCTCTCTTCCTGTCTCTGACCACTGTGTTTCCTCTCCTCTCTCTTCCTGTCTCTGACCACTGTGTTTCCTCTCCTCTCTTCCTGTCTCTGACCACTGTGTTTCTCTCTTCTCTCTCTCTTCCTGTCTCTGACCACTGTGTTTCTCTCTCTCTCTTCTCTCTTCCTGTCTCTGACCACTGTGTTTCCTCTCCTCTCTCTTTCCTGTCTCTGACCACTGTGTTTCCTCTCCTCTCTCTCTTCCTGTCTCTGACCACTGTGTTTCCTCTCCTCTCTCTCTTCCTGTCTCTGACCACTGTGTTTCCTCTCCTCTCTCTCTTCCTGTCTCTGACCACTGTGTTTCTCTCTTCTCTCTCTCTTCCTGTCTCTGACCACTGTGTTTCTCTCTTCTCTCTCTTCCTGTCTCTGACCACTGTGTTTCCTCTCCTCTCTCTTCCTGTCTCTGACCACTGTGTTTCCTCTCCTCTCTCTCTCTTCCTGTCTCTGACCACTGTGTTTCCTCTCCTCTCTCTCTCTTCCTGTCTCTGACCACTGTGTTTCCTCTCCTCTCTCTCTTCCTGTCTCTGACCACTGTGTTTCCTCTCCTCTCTCTCTTCCTGTCTCTGACCACTGTGTTTCCTCTCCTCTCTCTTTTCCAGTCTCTGACCACTGTGTTTCTCTCTTCTCTCTCTCTTCCTGTCTCTGACCACTGTGTTTCCTTTAACTTTTCTCAAATCCACCAGGACTTAGATTGTAGTAGCGGTGGCAAACTTCTACTGTTTTAAAGAGAATTTCCTATAATTCTACACATTTTGCTGTAATGCAGAGAGAATATTTTACTGTTTTAAAGAGAGTTTCCTATAATTCTACACATTTTGCTGTAATGCAGAGAGAACTTTTTACTGTTTTAAAGAGAGTTTCCTATAATTCTACACATTTTGCTGTAATGCAGAGAGAACTTTTTACTGTTTTAAAGAGAGTTTCCTATAATTCTACACATTTTGCTGTGCCTTATCCTTGTTATTATCCTGGTGACTCAAACGTTCCCACAAAATCAACGCCGACTGGTGAAATCCAGATGCTCCCTAACTATTTGTTATTTTAGTGATTTTGTTATTTCTCAAAGATGATCTTTGTTTAAAAAATATATTGTTTCTTTGTCTTTTCTACATACTTGATATCAGGTTTTAGTCGTTTTAAGTTTTACGCTGAAAATGTTTTACTCTCCCGAAAACTATTTGCTGTGGCGGTGCGCCGCTGCTAAATGCATGTATGGGAAACACTGGGCATGCACGTACAGCGACCTGCGACTCTGTGATGGTAATTAGTAGTCTGTTCGACGTTAACGGTTCATTAGTGCGTCTCCGCATTGACACGCTCTGCACGCAGGCACACACACACACACACACACACACACACACACACACACACACACACACACACACACACACACACACACACACACACACACCCTGTGTAAAAACGGGCCCTCCCTGCTGTGTTTGTTTGTTGAGTGGGAGGGGTAGAGGGAAGAAGGGAGAGCGAGTGGAAGGGGTAGAGGGAAGGAGTGAGAGAGAGTGGGAGGAAAGGAGTGAGAGAGAGTGGGAGGGGTAGAGGGAAGGAGGGAGAGAGAGTGGGAGGAAAGGAGGAGAGAGAGTGGGAGGAAAGGAGGAGAGAGGGAGGGGTAGAGGGAAGGAGGAGAGAGAGGGAGGGTAGAGGAATGGAGGGGGTAGAGGAATGGAGGGAGAGAGAGGGAGGGGTAGAGGAATGGAGGGAGAGAGAGTGGGAGGGGGTAGAGGGAAGGAGTGAGAGAGAGTGGGAGGGGTAGAGGAATGGAGGGGTAGAGGAATGGAGGGAGAGAGAGTGGGGTAGAGGAATGGAGGGAGAGAGAGTGGAGGAAAGGAGGAGAGAGTGGGAGGGTAGAGGGAAGGAGGAGAGAGAGTGGGGAGGAAAGGAGGAGAGAGAGAGGAGGGGTAGAGGGAAGGAGGAGAGAGAGGGGAGGAATGGAGGGAGAGAGAGTGGGAGGGGTAGAGGGAAGGAGGAGAGAGAGTGGAGGAATGGAGGGAGAGAGAGGGAGGGGGTAGAGGAAGGAGTGAGAGAGAGGGAGGGGTAGAGGAATGGAGGGAGAGAGAGGGGAGGAAAGGGAGAGAGAGGGAGGTAGAGGAAAGGAGGGAGAGAGAGTGTGAAACCCCCCCTGGGTCAGCAGGATTGAAAGTGCACTCTGTTACAACACACACAATTGCTATATCACACACACACACACACACACACACACACACACACACAATCACACACACAATCACACACACACACACAATCACACACACACACACAATCACACACACACACACAATCACACACACACACACACATCACACACACACACACAATCACACACACACACACAATCACACACACACACACAATCACACACACACACACAATCACACACACACACAATCACACACACAATCACACGCACACACACACACACAATCACACACACACACACACACACACACACACACACACACACACACACACACACACACACACACACACACACACACACACACACAACAATCACACACACACACACACACAATCGCAATATTACAATAACAATAACACACACATGCAGACACGCATACAGACAGACACACACAGAGACACAGTGATTGTAATGAGAACAGTAAGTGCAGAGTGCAGAGAACGAGATAAATGTGTTTTTGTGTCAGAAGTGTCCTGTACTGGGTTGGTGCTGAGGGACGGGTGGGTGTGGGGCGTGTGCCCGCCAGTCTGTCTCCTCTGTGTTGGGACCACCCTCACACACACACACACACACACCCTCTCTGGGGCTCTAGCCAAATGGAGCTCTTTTGTCTCTAACCGCCCTATTGTCACCAGAAGTTACACTCCTCTCTTTCTCTCTCTCTCCCCTGCTCTCTCTCTCCCCTGCTCTCTCTCTCTCTCTCTCTCCCCTGCTCTCTCTCTCTCCCCTGCTCTCTCTCTCTCTCTCTCTCCCCTGCTCTCTCTCTCTCCCCTGCTCTCTCTCTCCCCTGCTCTCTCTCTCCCCTGCTCTCTCTCTCCCCTGCTCTCTTTCTCCCCTGCTCTCTCTCTTTCTCTCTCTCTCTCTTTCTCTTTCTCTCTCTCCCTCTCCCTCCCCTACTCTTTCTCTTTCTCCCCCTCTCTCTCCCTCTCTCTCTCCCTCACCCACTCTCTCTCTGACTCTCTCTCTCTCTCTTTGTCTTCTGAAATCTCAGTTTGTCTCTCATACCTCATACCCCTTTATCCTTGTCCTTGCACTCTGTGTGTGTGTGTGTGTGTGTGTGTGTGTGTGTGTGTGTGTGTGTGTGTGTGTGTGTGTGTGTGTGTGAGAGACATGCAGATCGTGGCCACAGTGCAAACACAGCCTCTGTTTAAACAGCCAGCCATTAGAGAGGAGGGAGAGAGATGAGGGGAGGAGGGGGAGTGTTTAGTGGTGTTTAAGAGGAGGAAGCCTGACCTCACTGACATCCCCTCCCTCCTCCATCTTCCAGCTCTCTCCCCCCCTCCACACACTATCCCTCCCCCTCCACACACTATCCCTCCCCCTCCACACACTATCCCTCCCTCTCTCTCTCCACACACTATCCCTCCCTCTCTCCCACACACTATCCCTCCTCCCTCTCTCTCCACACACTATCCCTCCCTCCCTCTCTCTCCACACACTATCCCTCCCCTCTCTCTCCACACACTATCCCTCCCTCCCTCTCCACACACTATCCCTCCCTCCCTCTCCACTCTCCACACACTATCCCTCCCTCCCTCTCCACACACACTATCCCTCCTCCCTCTCCACTCTCTCCACACACTATCCCTCCCTCCCTCTCCTCTCTCCACACACTATCCCTCCCTCCTCCTCTCTCTCTCCCACACACTATCCCTCCCCTCCCTCCCCTCCCCTCCCTCCCTCCCTCCCTCCCTCCCTCCCTCCCTCCCTCCCTCCCTCCCTCCCTCCCTCCCTCCCCTCCCTCCCTCCCTCCCTCCCCTCCCTCCCTCCCTCCCTCCCTCCCTCCACACACTATCCCTCCCCCCCCTCTCTCTCTCCACACACTATCCACACACTATCCCTCCCTTCCCCCCCCTCCACACACTATCCCTCCCTCCCCTCTTTCTCCACACACTATCCCTCCCTCCCCCCCCACACACTCATCCCTCCCTCCCTCCACACACTATCCCTCCCCTCCCTCCCTCCCTCCCTCCCTCCCGCTCTCTCCCACACACTATCCCTCCCTCCCCCTCCACACACTATCCCTCCCTCCCGCTCTCCACACACTATCCCTCCCTCCCCCTCTCTCCACACACTATCCCTCCCTCTCTCCACACACTATCCCTCCCTCCCGCTCTCTCCCACACTATCCCTCCCTCCCTCTCTCTCCACACACTATCCCTCCCTCCCTCTCTCCACACACTATCCCTCCCTCTCTCCACACACTATCCCTCCCTCCCTCTCTCTCCACACACTATCCCTCCCTCCCTCCCTCTCCACACACTATCCCTTCCTCCCTTTATTGTCTCTTCTCCATTTGTCTTTCTCTATCAGGCTGGAAAGAGATTACATGAGACTAAAGCTGAAACCCCTGTGAAGGGCTGTCTAGTGTTAGGTCGTGTAGTTGCTTTGCTCTCCCATAGTTTACATTACAAGTATTGTCCAGTCTCCCTGGCCAGCACCACAACACACACACACTTATTACAGACACGATTGATTTAATTAACTGGTTTCCCAGTCTGATGAGCCAGACTGGGAACACACACTGAGGTGCAAGGTACAGGGAGTTATCGTTAAATAAAGGTGAACGGACCCTCCTGGTGACTGGATGTGACTGGATGTGACTGGATGTGACTGGATGTGACTGGAGGTGACTGGAGGTGACTGGATGTGACTGGAGGTGACTGGAGGTGACTGGAGGTGACTGGAGGTGACTGGAGGTGACTGGATGTGACTGGATGTGACTGGATGTTTATGTTGTTAACATACAGACAGTTTCATACTCTATATTCCTGTAACTAATTCATTCATATACACACAGTTTCATACTCTATATTCCTGTAACTAATTCATTCATATACACACAGTTTCATACTCTATATTCCTGTAACTAATTCATTAATATACACAGTTTCATACTCTATATTCCTGTAACTCATTCATTAGTTGGACCCTGGCTGCCCATTTATTAACATAACTGTCTACTGTAGTCAGCACAGAGAGAGGGAGGAGGAGGAAGATGAGGAGGAGGAGAGTAGAGAGGAGGAGAGTAGGGAGGAGGAGGAGAGTAGAGAGGAGGAGAGTAGGGAGGAGGAGAGTAGGGAGGAGGAGAGTGAGGAGGAGGAGAGTGGGGGAGGAGGAGAGGAGGGAGGAGGAGGGAGAGTAGGGAGAGGAGGAGGAGGAGAGTAGGGAGGAGGAGGAGGAGAGTAGGGAGGGGAGGAGGAGGAGAGTAGGGAGGAGGAGAGGCGCACTGCACAAAGCACCAGAGCAGGAGGTTGCTATAACAACAGCACCTTGGTGGTGCTCCTCTCTGTCTTATCTTTCTCTCCCCTCATCTTCTCCTGTCCTCCACTCTCCCGCTGTCATGTGGTGCTCCTCTCTCTCTCTCTGTCTCTGTCTCTGTCTCTCTCTCTCTCTCTCTCTCTCTCTCTCTCTCTCTGTCTCTCTCTCTCTCTCTCTCAATTCAATTCAATTCAAATCAAGGGCTTTATTGGCATGGGAAACGTGTTAACATTGCCAAAGCAGGTGAGGTAGATAATATACAAAGTGAAATAAACAATAAAAATTAATTTATCTCTCCCTCTCTCCTCCCTCTGTCTCTCTCTCTCTCTCTCTCGCTTGCTCTCTCCCCCTGCTCTCTCTCTCTCTCTCTCTCTCTGACTGGCAGAAGGAGATAAACTAGATGCGTCTCTTGCTGTTTCCTGTTCTCACTCTCTTGTTTCTTCACAGCTCCTTGGCATTTCAACATTTCCGTTTCGTTGTAGAGAATGTGCACGGAAGTGTGTGTCATGCCTCAGACACCCTGGTGATTGGTGCTGTTTTATGGCTGGACCTTTTGAAGGCAATACACTCATACATATCCCTTATTGATGTCACCTGTTAAATCCACTTCAGTCAGTGTAGATGAAGGGGAGGAGACCTGGTTAAAGATGAAGGGGAGGAGACCTGGTTAAAGATGAAGGGGAGGAGACCTGGTTCAAGATGAAGGGGAGGAGACCTGGTTAAAGATGAAGGGGAGGAGACCTGGTTAAAGATGAAGGGGAGGAGACCTGGTTAAAGATGAAGGGGAGGAGACCTGGTTAAAGATGAAGGGGAGGAGACCTGGTTCAAGATGAAGGGGAGGAGACCTGGTTAAAGATGAAGGGGGAATGGGAAGGGTGAATGGGTAAGATAAGATATTTAAGTGCCTTTGAAGTAGGTGGTAGTAGGTGCCAGGCGCACCTGTTTGTGTCAAGAACTGCAACGCTGCTGGGTTTTTCACACTCAACAGTTTCCTGTGTGTATCAAGAATGGTCCATCACCCAAAAGACATCCAGCCAACGTGACACTACTGTGGGAAGAATTTGAGTCAACATGGAGGGTGCAAGTCAATATTAGGAAGGTGTTCTTAATGTTTTGTACACTCAGTGTAGATACACACACACACACACACACACACACAAGGAAAACGCAGAGACACATGCACCTTGTTAGCTACATGACGACCTAGGTGTATTGTGACTCAGTGTATTGTGACTCGGTGTATTGTGACTCGGTGTATTGTGACTCGGTGTATTGTGACTCGGTGTATTGTGACTCGGTGTATTGTGACTCGGTGTATTGTGACTCGGTGTATTGTGACTCGGTGTATTGTGACTAACTAGGTGTATTGTGACTAGGTGTATTGTGACTCTGTGTATTGTGACTAGGTGTATTTTGACTAGGTGTTTTGTGACTCTGTGTATTGTGACTAACTAGGTGTATTGTGACTAGGTGTATTGTGACTAGGTGTATTGTGACTAGGTATATTGTGACTCGGTCTATTGTGACTAGGTGTATTGTGACTAGGTGTATTGTGACTAGGTGTTTTGTGACTCTGTGTATTGTGACTAACTAGGTGTATTGTAACTCGGTGTATTGTGACTAGGTGTATTGTGACTAGGTGTATTGTGACTCTGTGTATTGTGACTAGGTGTATTGTGACTCTGTGTATTGTGACTAGGTGTATTTTGACTCGGTGTATTGTGACTCGGTGTGTTGTGACTCTGTGTATTGTAACTAGGTGTATTGTGACTCGCTGTATTGTGACTAGGTGTATTGTGACTCTGTGTATTGTGACTCTGTGTATTGTGACTCTGTGTATTGTGACTCTGCGTATTGTGACTCTGCGTATTGTGACTGCGTATTGTGACTCTGCGTATTGTGACTCTGTGTATTGTGACTAGGTGTATTGTGACTAGGTGTATTGTGACTCTGTGTATTGTGACTCTGTGTATTGTGACTAGGTGTATTGTGACTCTGTGTATTGTGACTCTGTGTATTGTGACTCTGTGTATTGTGACTAGGTGTATTGTGACTAGGTGTATTGTGACTAGGTGTATTGTGACTAGGTGTATTGTGACTAGGTGTATTGTGACTCTGTGTATTGTGACTAACTAGGTGTATTGTGACTAACTAGGGGTATTGTGTCTAACTAGGGGTATTGTGACTAGGTTTATTGTGACTAGGTTTATTGTGACTAGGTGTATTGTGACTCGGTGTATTGTGACTAACTAGGTGTATTGTGACTAGGTGTATTGTGACTAGGTGTATTGTGACTAACTAGGTGTATTGTGACTAGGTGTATTGTGACTCTGTGTATTGTGACTAGGTGTATTGTGACTAGGTGTATTGTGACTAGGGTGTATTGTGACTAGGTGTATTGTGACTAGGTGTATTGTGACTAGGTGTATTGTGACTCTGTGTATTGTAACTAGGTGTATTGTGACTAACTAGGTGTATTGTGACTAACTAGGGGTATTGTGTCTAACTAGGGTATTGTGACTAGGTTTATTGTGACTAGGTTTATTGTGACTAGGTGTATTGTGACTTCGGTGTATTGTGACTAACTAGGTGTATTGTGACTAGGTGTATTGTGACTCTGTGTTGTGACTCTGTGTATTGTGACTAGGTGTATTGTGACTAGGTGTATTGTGACTAGGTGTATTGTGACTAGGTGTATTGTGACTAGGTGTATTGTGACTAGGTGTATTGTGACTCTGTGTATTGTAACTAGGTGTATTGTGACTAACTAGGTGTATTGTGACTAACTAGGGGTATTGTGTCTAACTAGGGGTATTGTGACTAGGTGTATTGTGACTAGGTGTATTGTGACTAGGTGTATTGTGACTCGGTGTATTGTGACTAACTAGGTGTATTGTGACTAGGTGTATTGTGACTCTGTGTATTGTGACTCGGTGTATTGTGACTAGGTTTATTGTGACTAGGTTTATTGTGACTAGGTGTATTGTGACTCGGTGTATTGTGACTAACTAGGTGTATTGTGACTAGGTGTATTGTGACTAGGTGTATTGTGACTAACTAGGTGTATTGTGACTAGGTGTATTGTGACTCTGTGTATTGTGACTAGGTGTATTGTGACTAGGTGTATTGTGACTAGGTGTATTGTGACTAGGTGTATTGTGACTAGGTGTATTGTGACTAGGTGTATTGTGACTCTGTGTATTGTAACTAGGTGTATTGTGACTAACTAGGTGTATTGTGACTAACTAGGGGTATTGTGTCTAACTAGGGGTATTGTGACTAGGTTTATTGTGACTAGGTTTATTGTGACTAGGTGTATTGTGACTCGGTGTATTGTGACTAACTAGGTGTATTGTGACTAGGTGTATTGTGACTCTGTGTATTGTGACTCTGTGTATTGTGACTAGGTGTATTGTGACTAGGTGTATTGTGACTAGGTGTATTGTGACTAGGTGTATTGTGACTAGGTGTATTGTGACTCTGTGTATTGTAACTAGGTGTATTGTGACTAACTAGGTGTATTGTGACTAACTAGGGGTATTGTGTCTAACTAGGGGTATTGTGACTAGGTTTATTGTGACTAGGTTTATTGTGACTAGGTGTATTGTGACTCGGTGTATTGTGACTAACTAGGTGTATTGTGACTAGGTGTATTGTGACTCTGTGTATTGTGACTCGGTGTATTGTGACTCGGTGTATTGTGACTCTGCGTATTGTGACTCTGCGTATTGTGACTCTGCGTATTGTGACTCTGCGTATTGTGACTCTGTGTATTGTGACTCTGTGTATTGTGACTCTATGTATTGTGACTAGGTGTATTGTGAGTCTGTGTATTGTGACTCTGTGTGTTGTAACTAGGTGTATTGTGACTGTGTATTGTAACTAGGTGTATTGTGACTCTGTGTATTGTGACTCTGTGTATTGTGACTCTGTGTATTGTGACTCTTTGTATTGTAACTAGGTGTATTGTGACTAACGAGGGGTATTGTGTCTAACTAGGTGTATTGTGACTAACTAGGTGTATTGTGACTAACTAGGTGTCTTGTGACTAACTAGGTGTCTTGTGACTAGGTGTCTTGTGACTCTGTGTATTGTGACTCTGTGTATTGTGGCTCGGTGTATTGTAACTAGGTGTATTGTGTCTAACTAGGTGTATTGTGACTAACTAGGTGTCTTGTGACTAACTAGGTGTCTTGTGACTAGGTGTATTGTGACTAGGTGTATTGTGTCTAACTAGGTGTATTGTGACTAACTAGGTGTCTTGTGACTAACTAGGTGTCTTGTGACTAGGTGTATTGTGACTCGGTGTGTTGTGACTCTGTGTATTGTGGCTCGGTGTATTGTGGCTCGGTGTATTGTGACTCGGTGTATTGTGACTCGGTGTATTGTGACTCTGCATATTGTGACTCTGCGTATTGTGACTCTGCGTATTGTGACTCTGCGTATTGTGACTAGCTGTATTGTGACTCTGTGTATTGTGACTCTGTGTATTGTGACTCTATGTATTGTGACTAGGTGTATTGTGAGTCTGTGTATTGTGACTCTGTGTATTGTAACTAGGTGTATTGTGACTAGGTGTATTGTGACTGTGTATTGTAACTAGGTGTATTGTGACTCTGTGTATTGTGACTCTGTGTATTGTGACTCTGTGTATTGTGACTCTGTGTATTGTGACTCTGTGTATTGTGACTCTGTGTATTGTAACTAGGTGTATTGTGACTAACGAGGGGTATTGTGTCTAACTAGGTGTATTGTGACTAACTAGGTGTATTGTGACTAACTAGGTGTCTTGTGACTAACTAGGTGTATTGTGACTAACTAGGTGTCTTGTGACTAGGTGTTTTGTCACTCGGTGTTTTGTGACTCGGTGTATTGTGACTCGGTGTATTGTGACTAACTAGGTGTATTGTGACTAACTAGGTGTATTGTGACTAGGTGTATTGTGACTCTGTGTATTGTGACTCGGTGTATTGTGACTAGGTGCATTGTGACTCTGTGTATTTTGACTCTGTGTATTGTGACTAGGCGTATTGTGACTAGGCGTATTGTGACTCTGTGTATTGTGACTAGGTGTATTGTGACTAGGTGTATTGTGACTCTGTGTATTGTGACTAGGTGTATTGTGACTCTGTGTATTGTACCTAGGTGTATTGTGACTAACTAGGGGTATTGTGTCTAACTAGGCGTCTTGTGACTAGGTTTATTGTGACTAGGTGTATTGTGAATATCTAGGTGTATTGTGACTAACTAGGTGTATTGTGACTAGGTGTATTGTGACTAGGTGTATTGTGACTAGGTGTATTGTGACTCTGTGTATTGTGACTAGGTGTATTGTGACTCGGTGTATTGTGACTCGGTGTGTTGTGACTCTGTGTATTGTAACTAGGTGTATTGTGACTCGTTGTATTGTGACTAGGTGTATTGTGACTCTGTGTATTTTAACTCTGTGTATTGTGACTCTGTATTGTGACTCTGTGTATTGTGACTAGATGTATTGTGACTCTGCGTATTGTGACTCTGCGTATTGTGACTAGGTGTATTGTGACTCTGTGTATTGTGACTCTGTGTATTGTGACTAGGTGTATTGTGACTAGGTGTATTGTGACTCTGCGTATTGTGACTCTGCGTATTGTGACTAGGTGTATTGTGACTCTGTGTATTGTGACTCTGTGTATTGTGACTCTGTGTATTGTGACTAGGTGTATTGTGACTCTGTGTATTGTACCTAGGTGTATTGTGACTAACTAGGGGTATTGTGTCTAACTATGGGTATTGTGTCTAACTAGGCGTCTTGTGACTAGGTTTATTGTGACTAGGTGTATTGTGACTAACTAGGTGTATTGTGACTAACTAGGTGTATTGTGACTAACTAGGTGTATTGTGACTAGGTGTATTGTGACTAGGTGTATTGTGACTAACTAGGTGTATTGTGACTAACTAGGTGTATTGTGACTAACTAGGTGTATTGTGACTAGGTGTATTGTGACTAGGTGTATTGTGACTAGGTGTATTGTGACTCAGTGTATTGTGACTCAGTGTATTGTGACTAGGTTTATTGTGTGTTTAAGCTCTTTATTTCTCCCAACAGTTTGGGGTCTCACACACACACACACACACACACACACACACACACACACACACACACACACACACACACACACACACACACACACACAACCTGACTGTATTTATCAACAGTTTGGGGTCACACATTTATCATGTCAACCTGACTGTATTTATCAACAGTTTGGGGTCTCACACACACACACACACACACACACACACACACACACACACACACACACACACACACACACACACACACACACACACACACACACACACACACACACACACACACACACACACACACACACACACACACACACACCTGACTGTATTTATCATGTCATGAAGGAGATGATGCTGCCTGTCAGTCATTCAGACAGCCTCACACTCACACACTCTCCCTGCACAGACCTCATACTGCAATAATCCCTCTACACACACTCTCCCTGCACACACACCTCATACCTCACTGCTCCCTCTACACACACACCTCTTACCTTAATGCTCCCTCTACACACACTCTCCCTGCACACACACCTCATACCTCACTGCTCCCTCTACACACACACCTCTTACCTTAATGCTCCCTCTACACACACACCTCTTACCTTAATGCTCCCTCTACACACACTCTCCCTGCAAACACACCTCTTACCTCACTGCTCCCTCTACACACACACCTCTTACCTTAATGCTCCCTCTACACACACACCTCTTACCTTAATGCTCCCTCTACACACACTCTCCCTGCACACACACCTCTTACCTCACTGCTCCCTCTACACACACACCTCTTACCTTAATGCTCCCTCTACACACACACCTCTTACCTTAATGCTCCCTCTACACACACTCTCCCTGCACACACACATCATACCTCAATGCTCCCTCTACACACACTCTCCCACACAGACCTCATACCTTAATGCTCCCTCTACACACACTCTACCTGCACACACACCTCATACCTTAATGCTCCCTCTACACACACTCTCCCTGCACACACACCTCATACCTTAATGCTCCCTCTACACACACACCTCTTACCTTAATGCTCCCTCTACACACACTCTCCCTGCACACACACCTCTTACCTCACTGCTCCCTCTACACACACTCTCCCTGCACACACACCTCTTACCTTACTGCTCCCTCTACACACACACCTCTTACCTTAATGCTCCCTCTACACACACACCTCTTACTGCAATAATCCCTCTACACACACACCTCATACCTTAATGCTCCCTCTACACACACTCTCCCTGCACACACACCTCTTACCTCAATGCTCCCTCTACACACACTCTCCCTGCACACACACCTCTTACCTTAATGCTCCCTCTACACACACTCTCCCACACAGACCTCATACTTCAATGCTCCCTCTACACACACTCTCCCACACAGACCTTAATGCTCCCTCTACACACACTCTCCCTCACACACAGACCTCTTACCTCAATGCTCCCTCGACACACACTCTCCCACACAGACCTCAATGCTCCCTCTACACACACTCTCCCTCACACACACACCTCTTACCTCAATGCTCCCTCGAAACACACTCTCCCACACAGACCTCAATGCTCCCTCTACACACACTCTCCCTCACACACAGACCTCAATGCTCCCTCTACACACACTCTCCCTCTACACACACTCTCCCTGCACACACACCTCTTACCTCAATGCTCCCTCTACACACACTCTCCCACACAGACCTCAATGCTCCCTCTATACACACTCTCCCCCTACACACACACCTCTTACCTCAATGCTCCCTCTACACACACTCTCCCACACAGACCTCAATGCTCCCTCTACACACACTCCCTCTACACACACTCTCCCACACAGACCTCAATGCTCCCTCTACACACACTCTCCCTGAACACACACCTCATACCTCAATGTTGCCTCTACACACACACCTCTTACCTCAATGCTCCCTCTACACACACTCTCCCACACACACCTCATACCTCAATGCTCCCTCTACACACACTCTCCCATACAGACCTCATACCTCAATGCTCCCTCTACACACACTCTCCCTCTACACACACCTCTTACCTCAATACTCCCTCTACACACACTCTCCCTCTACACACACACACACACCTCTTACCTCAAAGCTCCTCCTACAGATAGTGTGTGTTGTTGTTGCACTGTGTGTTTCTAGCTCAGGGTCAAACACAATCTGAATATTTCGTCTGGTGTTCCAGCTGAATAACAAGGAGACGTTGGCCAAGAATAAATACACACACACACACACACACACACACACACACACACACACACACACACACACACACACACACACACACACACACACACACACACACACACACACACACACACACACACACACAGTGTAGTAGCTGTGTGTAGACAGAGACAAATGGAGAAATCACTGAGCTGGAATCTAATGGGAAGGATCAGGAATGATTTAGGTAAATGTGGTTCCTATGAGAAGACAAAGACATTGGACTTTATGTCTTTCTGGTGTGGGTGGGTGGGTGGGTGAGTGAGTGAGTGGGTGGGTGAGTGAGTGAGTGAGTTAGTGGGTGAGTGAGTCGTAAGTAATAGGTGAGTAGGTGGGTTGGTGAGTGAGTGAGTAGTGGGTGGGTGGGTGAGTCGTGGGTGAGTGGGTGGGTGGGATATAAAGATTGTTCCTTGGTCTTCATTACAGTGCACTGTCCCCTTGCTCTTTAGTGTGTGTGTGTGTGTGTGTGTGTGTGTGTTCCTCTTCTCATCCTGGACTTAATGACTGAGACATATGATGCCAGAGGAAGGTGTATCTGTAATAAGTGACTGTGAACAATGAAACTGTCAACTGTCAGCCTCTCTCCTCCCCTCTCTTCATATCTTCTCTCCTTCTCTCTCTCCTCCCCTCTCTCTTCATATCTTCTCTCCTTCTCTCTCTCCTCCCCTCTCTCTTCATATCCTCTCTCCTTCTCTCTCTCCTCCCCTCTCTCTTCATATCCTCTCTCCTCTCTCTCCTTCTCTCTCTCCTTCTCTCTCTTCATGTCCTCTCACCTCCTCTCTCCCTCCTCTCTCCTTCTCTCTCTTCATATCCTCTCTCCTCTGCTCTCCTCTCTCTCTTCATATCCTCTCTCTCTCTCTCCTTCTCTCTCTCCTTCTCTCTCTCCTCCTCTCTCTCCTTCTCTCGCTTCATATCCTCTCACCCCTCTCTCCTCCTCTCTCCCTTTCTCTCTTCATATCCTCTCTCCTCCGCTCTCTCCTCCGCTCTCTCCTCCTCTCTCCTCCTCTCGCTCTCTCCTTCATATCCTCTCTCCTCCTCTCTCTCCTCTCTCTTCATATCCTCTCTCCCTCCTCTCTCCTCTCTCTGTCCTTCTCTCTCTTCATCCTCTCTCTCCTCCTTGTCTCTCTCTCCTCCGCCTCTCCTCCCCTCTCCTCCTCCTCTCTCTCTTCATGTCCTCTCACCTCCTCTCTCTCCTCTCCTTCTCTCTTCATATCCTCTCTCCTATGCTCTCCCTCTCTCAATCCTCTCCTCCTCTCTCTCTCTTCATATCCTCTCTCCTCCGCTCTCCTCCTCCTCCTCTCCTCTCCTTCATATCCTCTCTCATCCTCTCTCTCTCTTCATATCCTCTCTCCTCCTCTCTCTCTCTCCTCTCCATATCCTCTCTCATCCTCTCTCCTCTCTCTCTTCATATCCTCTCTCTCCTTCTCTCTCCTCTCTCTTCATCCTCTCTCCTCCGCTCTCTCCTCTCTCTCTCCTCCTCTCTCTCTCCTTCATATCCTCTCTCATCCTCTCTCTCCTCCTCTTCATATCCTCTCTCCTCCTCCTCTCTCTCTCCTCTCTCTCTCCGCTCTCTCCTCCTCTCTCTCCTCCTGTCTTCATATCCTCTCTCCTCCTCTCTCTTCATATCCTCTCTCCTCTCTTGTCTCTCTCTCTTTCATATCCTCTCTCCTCCGCTCTCTCCTCCTCTCTCCTTCTCTCTCTTCATATCCCTCTCTCCTCCTCTCTCTTCATATCCTCTCTCCCTCCTTGTCTCTCTCTCTTCATATCCTCTCTCCTCCTCTCTCCTCCTCTCTCTCTCTCTCTTCATATCCTCCTCTCTCTCTCTCTCTCTCTCCGCCTCTCTCTCTCTTCATATCCTCTCTCCTCTCTCCTCCTCTCTCCTTCATATCCTCTCTCTCTCTCCTCCGCTCTCTCCTTCATATCCTCTCTCCTCTCTCTCCTCTGCGCTCTCCTCCTTCTCTCTCTTCATATCCTCTCTCTCTCTCTCTTCATATCCTCTCTCCGCTCTCTCCTTCATATCCTCTCCTCTCTCTCCTCCTTTCTCTCTTCATATCCTCTCTCCTCCGCTCTCTTGTTGTCCCTCCACATCTCTCTGTGTCTAGAGGTGTTGTTGTCCCTCCATCTCTCTCTGTCTAGAGGTGTTGTTGTCCCTCCATCTCTCTCTGTCTAGAGGTGTTGTTGTCCCTCCACATCTCTCTGTCTAGAGGTGTTGTTGTCCCTCCATCTCTCTCTGTCTAGAGGTGTTGTTGTCCCTCCACATCTCTCTGTCTAGAGGTGTTGTTGTCCCTCCATCCTCTCT